>NC_142063.1:199645589-199947881 GCF_059756535.1 Pantherophis guttatus | reverse complement strand
GTGGAAACTAATCAAGGAGAGAAGCAACTTAGAACTAAGGAGAAATTTCCTGATGGTTAGAACAATTAATCAGTGGAACAACTTGCCTGCAGAAGTTGTAAATGCTCCAACACTGGAAGTTTTTAAGAAGATGTTGGCTAACCATTTGTCTGAAGTGGTGTAGGGTTTCCTGCCTAAGCAGGGAGTTGGACTAGAAGACCTCCAAGGTCCCTTTCAACTCTGTCATTCTATTCTATTCTATTCTATTCTATTCTATTCTATTCTATTCTATTCTATTCTATTCTATTCTATTCTATTCTATTCTGTTCTGATAAGCCTTAGGATTGGTTATTTTAAAGACTTTTCTATTGGCTAATGGCTTTTTCCTATGCTATAAACATAGAGCATGGATTTTCAAAACAGTATTTATATTTAATATCATTTCTTTAGAGGAAGGATATATGTAGGCAAATCATGAAGATATTCCAAATAAGGTCTTCATCCATATTTTTTTCTCCACACCTTTTCTGTAACAGTTCTCAAAATAAATCAATTGTGTAACATTGCATTTGGCCTAAACTCAACCCTACAAGTGGCAGCCAAGGAATTCAAACAGGGATAGATAAACAGCAAAATTAATTTGAAGATAGCATCAGTTTATAGAGAGAAAGCCATTTTTTTGCTTCCAAACCAATAAATGAATTTATTATAAGCTTAATAAAGCTGACTTTCAAGTCATCAAAAGCTGCAAATAAAATTCTTGCTATTAAGAAGGTAATAGGTAAGAGAAGCTTCTATCCTTCATGAGTACAAGGAAATGGATTTAACCCCCATCTTAGCAGCAGCAAAATTTGGATAGGCAAAATGAGTTGTGTTTGTCTGCGTGTGTGTGCATGTGCATGTACAAAAATAAATTTGGAAATTTATATATATATATATATATATATATATATATATATATATATATATATATAATTTTTATATACAGTGTATATATATGTGTGTGTGTGTGTGTGTGTGTGATTTCACTCCCTTAGTGAGTAAAATCTCTTGGCAGGCAGTTCATGACAGAACATTTATATATATATATTTTATATACATACATACATATACATACGTGTATGTATATGTATATGTGTGTGTGTGTATACACACACACACACACACACACACAAGCAGTATTAAGAGGCTATTCAGACAAAGTCAACCATGCCTCCATTCATATACTGTATAGAGTATATTTCCAAAACTGGGGATTTTTCAGACTGAAGTGTCAGTCACCCAGAAAATAAATTGACCATGAATAACTTTCAGATCAGCTGCCAGATATTTTGACCTTAAAAATGAAGAAAACAAACCTTGAAAGAGATATGTGAAGAAATTCACTGCAAGTGTCTTTCAAGAAGAAAAAGAAGAAAGATGTATTTGTTTGGGATAATTTATAGCAGGCATTTATTTTGTGCATAAAAACTCTTTAACAATTGGATGCAAAATGAATGAAATTTTCCAAAATAAAGCCAAAGTGAAAGGAAAGGCACCAACAGTTCCTCCCACAGATTTATGCAAGCCCATATATGTAAAACATTCTACTTAATCTTAATTATAGCACATTATGGCTCAGATAAGTTATGGTTATGCTTTGCCTTTAGAGACAATGCAAAGTTGCGAAACTGCAAAGGTTCTATTCTGTGTTTTACTGTTAGTCCTTGTATTTATGTATTTACTTGTAAGTCCTGTTGAATGGAAAGAGGCGTCCTTCTGATTAAGGCTGCCAACCTTGAACCGCAATGCGACTTGGCTTGAAAGGAAGGTGGGCAAAATGTCATGCACACTCTTGCCAAGTGTGATGCTGCAGCCCTAATCTTATTACCTGAAACAATATGTCTATTAAATATTTTTTTTAAAAAGAATAACAACAATACAGATTTTGAAAGAGAAAAGTCAGGAAAGCAAAGTAATAAGTAAATAAAAAGTACAAGGGAAGGAAGGAAGAAAGGAAAGAAAGAGAGAGAGGGAGAGAGAGAGAGAAGAAAGAAAGAAAGAAAGAAAGAAAGAAAGAAAGAAAGAAAGAAAGAAAGAAAGAAAGAAAGAAGAAGAGGAGAGAGGGAGGGAAGGAGGAGGGAGGGAGGGAGGGAGGGAGGGAGGAAGGAAGGAAGGAAATTATGTCTAAATAGGCAAGGGAAGCCATGGCTGTTAAGATTATTTACCAAATGTGGACATACAAGGCATTTTATACAGATAGTCCTTGACTTACAACCCTTGATTTAGTGACCATTTGAAGTTACACCAGCACTGGAAAAGTGACTTTTGACCGTTTTTCACACTTATGACTGTTGCAGCATCACCTCATGGTCATGTGATAAAAATTGGGACACTTGCCAACTGGCATGTATTTATGACAATTGCAGTGTCCCCAGGTCATGTGATCTCCTTGTGTGACCTTCTGACAAAGTCAGTGGGGGAGCTAGATTCACTTAACAACCGTGTTACTAATTTAACAACTGCTTGATTCACTTAATAACTGTGGCAAGAAAGGTCATAAAAAAGGGGCAAAACTCACAACCATTGTCTTGCTTAGCAATGGAAATTTTGGACTCAGTTGTGGTCGTAAGTCAAGGACTATCAGTCCCAAAGGTGCTTTTTTCAGGAGGCAACTGGACTTCCTTGTTTTTTCTTTAGAAGACGTTTCACTTCTAATCCAAGAAGCTTCTTCAGCTCTGACAGGAAAGTGGGGAATTGAAGTGGGGGTGCTAGCTCCTGTCACAGCTGAAGAAGCTTCTAGGATGAGAAGCGAAACATCTCCAAAACAAAAAACAAGAAAGTCCACTTGCCTCCTGAAAAAAAGCACCTTTGGGACAACCATGACTTGGATGATTGAGAATCTCTACGGACTTTAAGGTCTATCTGTATTTTCTTCTCTATAACAAAGTAATATGTTGGGTACTTATGTATTTAGATGGGCTTGCATTTTCTTCCCGGAATCTAATCGGTATGTGTGCAAGGGAATTTTATTTGGGTAGGTACTTAGCAGAGGTGGGTTTCAGCAGGTTCTGACCAGTTCTGGAGAACCGGTGGCAGAAATTTTGAGTAGTTCGGAGAACCGCTAGTAAAAATTCTGACTGGCCCCGCCCCCATCTATTCTCTGCCTCCCAAGTCCCAGTTGATCGGGAGGAAATGGGGATTTTGCAGTAACCTTCCCCTGGAGTGGGGAGGGAATGGAGATTTTACAGTATCCTTCCCCTGCCACGCCCACCAAGCCATGCCCACCAAGCCACACCCACAGAACTGGTAGTAAAAAAAATTGAAACCCACCACTGGTACTTAGTGTACCCTCTGCATATTTATGCTTCCACATTCCTCTTGTATTGCACACTTAAAAATATATATAAACATGCATTAGGAAACACAAGGCAGGCTACATATATCTTTCCTGTAGGGGTACATTGGGGGATATTTTTTTTTCTCTCCCCAGGCCTTAAGTGGCTCTGGAATTTGTTAAACCTCCTCCCTCACCCCTTTACCTGTGTGTGTGTGTCTGTGTGTGTGTGTGTGTGATTTCTCCCCCTCACACGAATCCTGTTCTGATTTGTTTTTGGAGAGTTTTCTTGCTGATGGACAGATTGTGACTACACAGGCAGCATGCTTCATTGCAATATTTGGGGCAGGAAACAATGGCCAGCATTTATCTGCTATGTATTTTCTTTTAAAGAAATAAATCCTGTACAAATCATATTTAAATCTTCTTAGTCTGATTCAGCACACCTTAATAACTGTGGTTTGAAAGCTTTCTCCTCTTTTAGGTAGTAGGAAATGTTAAACATTTGCATTATACATCTTCTGGATTGTTTTAGTTTGTGATTGCTCAACCTACCTAATCTTTCTCTAACATGGTTTCCTTCCTTTAAACATTTGGCCTACAATTTATTTTATTTTATTTTACTTTATCCATGCCGGCTGGGACTCATAAGAAACATGGTCAAAATAATCAGCAAGGGACATCTGAAGGAAGACTGATCAAATAAGTTCAATTCTCTCCCGAAGTAGAGTTTTCTTGCAAATATCTATCTTTGATGTCATCTCTGGAGATTGATGACTAAAACAGCAGAGTGGGTTTTTTTTTTTTTACATCTCATGGGATTCCAGATGTCCCTGGATGCTTTTCTTTTAGAGCTCAAAGAAATAAAATTGCCCATAACTTTTCAAGCATTGTTTGCTCCCAATCAAAGCTTTTTTTTCCTGTGAAGTGGAACAGATGACAGATCTGCCTTTGTTCGTTTGAAGAGAGTATTAAATGCTTATGTCTTACATTAGCGATTTCCTTTACATTGTCATCAACAATACCTGTCCTGTTATCTAAGTAAGCAGGCTTTTTAATTATTGTCTCATTTTTCCCAGTTGAATGCAGAAACGGGGACAGTGCATTAGTTCAGTGTCAGTTGCTTTAAAACCAGCATTTTGATGAAACGGAGAATTCATTCTGTAACGTTCATTGAAATGAGAAGTGTGGGCTTTCAACACCATAATCAAACTCCTTGTTTCCTGGTGTGGCCTTTCTGCTCTGTTTGAACTGAGCCGCGAGTTTGCCAGTTGCAGAAGAACAAGATTCAATTACATCCTTCTTGAGGAATTGGTGTGGTGGGATTGGGGTAGGCAACATGGAGCCCTCCAAATGATTAGCATAACTGTTACCATAACCCTTGTCTTGGGTTAATGGCTGGAGCTGATTGAGATTTATTAAATATATGAATTGTCTCCAGGGAAGCTGGTTGAAAAAAAAAATATAGATATTCTCTAAATTGTTATGATTTATTATAGGTTTTTCTCTTTTGCTTGTCTTTCAATAACTTTAAAATTATTCAACAATGCTTCAGTATGGCAATCATATCCCACTAATCAATGATTCTTTGTAATTCAACGATTGGCTAACTTTTCCTTCCTATACCTCCCAAACGCAATATGTAAAATTAATAGCTCTCTTCAAATGCAAATGCTTTACCAGATAGATGCAGTTATCTTTCTTGCTCCTAAATGTAACAAACTATTGAGCTCTACGTTCTTCCTCTGCAAATACATGACACTCTTATGCCACTTAGATTTGTCTACCATGTTCATACCAGTAGTGTATTATTATATATTAAAGAGCAACTTTGCAAAGGAAGGGTCCTTTGTGCTTTTTGAAGGTATCTATTGTAGGAATATCATTTATAAGTCATATTATTTTATTTTATATCAAATTTATATACCGCCCTTCTCTCTGAGGACTCAGGGCAGTGTACAGCCAAATAAAAACATAGACTACAAACATTAAAATACTATTAAAAAGATGTATATAAATTTAGCCCCATAATTAAAAAACAATGACAAACCAATTAAAAACATTTAAAAGTGTTAAGCCAGCCCGGCTTGCTGAAAAAAGAAAGTTTTAAGGGCACAGCGGAAGGCACCGAGGTCTTGGATTCTCCTTATCTCTGGGGGCAGTTGGTTCCAGAGGGTAGGTGCCCCCACAGAGAAGGCCCTCCCCCTGGGGGTCACCAGCCTACATTGTTTGGCTGATGGCACCCCGAGGAGGCCCTCTCTGTGGGAGCGCACAGGTTGATGGGAGGCCGTCGGTAGCAGCAGCAGATATCGAAGATATCTAGGTCCTATGCCATGGAGTGCTTTAAAGGTGATAACCAACACCTTGAAGCGCGCCCGGAAGACCACTGGGAGTCAGTGCAGCTCACGCAGGAGAGGTGTTGTATGGGAGCGCCATGCAGCCGCATTCTGGACCAGTTGGAGCCTCCGGGCGCCCCTCAAGGGGAGCCCCATGTAGAGAGCATTGCAGTAGTCCAGGCGAGAGGTGACGAGGGCATGAGTGACTGTGCGCAGGGAATCCCGATCAAGAAAGGGCCGCAACTGGCGTTATCAGGCGAACCTGACAAAAAGTCCCCCTGGCCACAGCCGTCAGATGTTCCTCCAAGGACAGCTGTGTATCCAGAAAGACTCCCAGATTGCGAGCCCTCTCCAAGGGGGCCAAAGACTCGCCCCCAATAGTCAGAGATGGAGTCATCTGACTGTATCGGGATGCCGGGAACCACAGCCACTCAGTCTTGGAAGGGTTGAGTTTGAGCCGGTTTCTCCCCATCCAGATCCACACAGCCTTCAGGCACCGGGACAAATAAAGACATTAAAGACAAATAAGATGTATCGATTTTGTTACAGTAAAAGGTCGTCTCTATAAATTACAGCAAGTAGAAGCCTGCCAAATTATCCATTATTACTAATGACACCCAACTCTACCCAAAGATTATAACTGATGAGAATGATGATATTAGCTCTTTTGCTTTCCCTCATATTCTTGTTTTCCATACTCTAGTTTTGCTTCAGCTTATTCCCACGTCAGCATTGGCGCTAAAAAAAATATCATTGCTTTTTTGCATTTTTTGTCTAAGGCATACATTTTTGACGTGCATTTTTAGAAACACTTTTTGCTCTTGTAATGTGATTATATGCAGTTTTTCCTCAACAAATGCCAACAGCATCATAAAATTCTTGGTAACAGAACATGCCCATTCCGTAATATTCTTCGTTAATTGGGGTTTAATATGTGATTCTTTATTACCTAGTTACTCCAGTATATTTTGATTTGGTTTTAATATAGCCATGCCATAAAAGCAGGGAAACTGCAGGTTTGTTTGTCTGACAGCCGACTTTCAATTTATACCCCAGTTTCTTACCGCTTTCAACCATAGAAAGATGCCCAGAAGGAGAGAGGGATTTTAGCTGATTTTCATGGTTATGAATTTTTTTTTTATTTGATTTATATGCCACCCTTCTCCGGAGACTCAGGGCGGCTTACAATGTGCTAAGCAATAGCCTTCATACTTTTGTATATTTATACAAAGTCAGCTTATTGCCCCCACAAACTGGGTCCTCAATTTACCCACCTTAGAAAGGATGGAAGGCTGAGTCGATCTTGAGCCTGGTAAGAATTGAACTCGCAGTAATTGCAGGCAGCTGGATGTTAAATGCTGCCTTAGTAGGAGGCATTAGCCTCCTACGCCACTCAGGCTCCGAGTGGGACTCATTAGCTTGAATTAGCAAGTTGTGGGACTCATTAGCTTGAATTAGCAAGTACTAAACCACAACCAATACATAACCAAGACAGCACTCTCCCCTTGGAGAGGGATTAAGGTAAACTTAATTCAAAACAAGGTTTTGATTTCTACTTTGTAGAGCTTCTCTGGGCTTGGATGATCAGCTTTAAATCTTCAGCTCTGAGTAAAAAACCAAATGGGATACATGGGAAGGTAGTGGAAACCCTAGTTGGCCGGACAGTTGCTGGGATAATTTCAGATCTCAAAAGGTTTTCTGTTGTTTGGCTACAGAGACTGAGAGTTGCATTTTTCTGTGAAGATGTGTTTGCCAACTATTTCAGTCAAGGATGTTTGTGGTTGTAGACCTTTCCAAAGGGCAATTCAGATATATGTATATCTGGAAAAGCTTCATCTTATCCTATTCCTAGGATTAAATGGTCCTTCTCAGTTCTAAGATTCTCAGATTCAAATCAATTGCAATTTCAGCATCAGCCATATTATTCCATAAACAATGTCATTCATAACCCTTTACTGATATTATTATTAAAAAGAATGTGTTGACTTTGATGTTTTGATATTCATAGGTATGAACATACAGTATGTATTAGATGAATAATATTTTTAATATGTTTTTCAATACTGGAATGGGGAACATGAAGATTCTGGGCACTCCTCACAAAAGAAAACAAATATTTTTAAACGTAAAATGTCAGAAATAAATCCATTAAATGAGTATAAAGATAAATTGCAGAAGAATCAGATGAAAGCTGTTCACATTCATGATTTGATGGGGGGGGAAAGGGAGGCGGGGCGGAGCAGCCATATAAATACACAAAGGTGCTTTGCTTTCTATTTTGGATTGACAACAGATGTAAACAGCTGTTAACTATTTTGAGGGGAAAAAAGCTACTGTTTGGTTAATATTCATGATCCTAATTTGGGTACCCTTGGTGTATTTCATAATTGCCTAAGACATCTTGTCCTCATTATTGTTTTGATAATTGGGGAATTTCAATAAAATTCTTGATCCAAATTTAGATAGAGATTTGTCACCTAGGAAGCTATAATCTTCATGATGGTTAGCCATGAACAGTTATATGTTTATATATACATGTAGAAAACACATGTTGTGTTTTCTACATTAACCTGAAAAAAGTTATATTTCTATATTAAACTAGTTTGGATCATTTTCCTTTCCAGACTGGGTTGTTGTTGTTTGCCTCAGAATAAATATAACACTGTCATATAATTTCAGTTGCAGTACTCGTGATTTCTTTGACATTTAAGAAATCCTCTGAGATTATGTGTTAAGTGTATCTGTAGGCTGCCATAATCAGAGTTGACTCCTGAAATGGACAACAGACAAATAGTTCAAAACAGGCAAACAATAACAATCTAAAAATAAGTCAGCAATCAGTTAAAGAAATGCCTTCAAAAATCATTTGATGTGGATGAAAGTTCGTTATTCTCTTAGATTATTGAATGAGAAGGACACAAAGCATTTATGACAGGAACAAATTAGAAAAAAGACAGGAAGGCTAAAGTTTGAATGCCTCCTTTTGCTATTCATTCTTCTCTCTATCTTTACAAGAAAATACTAAGTGAAACATGATTGAATAATTTGCTTTTTGCTAAAGCAGACTTTGCTTTAATACGGTTATGGCAGAGGTTTGAGGAGCCTGGAGAACAACCGAGGAAAATCTTGACATATTAAATAAAAGAGTAGCAAGCTTGGAGTTTTCTTTCAGGGATTTGGATGAACGCAGTATATAAGATAATGCCTGAAGAAATACTTAAAAAAAAAAAAAAGATTTCAAGAATTATTCATAGTGGTATAAAAAACACAAGCTAAATAGAGGATTTTATGAAGAAAAGAATGCATATTCTTTTTCTCAGCTCAGTCTTCTGAATTTGGAGAGTCATATGATTCCAGAAGCTTAGCTTAGTATTTGGAGAAAGTCACATCCATTAAGCAGCTTCTCACTGCATTGCTGAGTAGCGGTAATGGCAGAACAAAACACGTTCCGTTCCCAAATCTGTAAGAAAGAAAACAAATGATCACATAATAAAATGGTTCCTTGAAGCTTTTCACTGAACAAAAGCTTTAAATGAGAAAGGTACATTAATATATTTTGTGCAGATGATAAACTTTACTGGGCAAGCTCATCTTGAGCTTTCTGAGCAAAAGAAATTACTTTGGGTCTTTGCCAAAATCTTACGGGCTTGAAGCTTTTGCATGAAATGCCCTCTCATGACACAGATTAGTTCAGTGTACAATGTAACTGAATGGAGTAAAGCAGTTTGTCTAACCTGGAAGTGCCACTGTAAATAATTTTCTTCTTGTCCCAGTGAATCAGGCCTCTTCCTCAGCCTTCACTCCCCACCAAGCAAGTTTTGCTGTAACAGATAAAATAGCCATAATTAAAATGGCGTGTGAACTACTGGACATGGTTGCTTCCCAGAGCATTGTGGGAAAGAAACCAATCACACAGGGAAATTGATCGACACAACTATATTCCTCCACTCATTATGCAACTGCTTGCATTGGATATGCTAACATAGGAAAAAGTAGTTTTGTTAAAATTGCAGGGTTTTTAAAATATTATTAATATTATTCGCTCAACTATTTACTACTGATGTAGTAGTAAATTTCCAACATCAGGCTAAGTCAGCTTGGCTGTCTCAGGAATTCTGGGAGTTGAAGTCCACAGGTTGTAAAAGGGCCACAGTTGCCCACCCCGGGCTAAGTCATAGTTTGCTTAATCAGGATTTATGGAATAATTCATAAAACACAGGGCTCACACATCACACAAAGCTAAATTCAAATAAATACTTCATGGCTCAACATGATGAATGTATCTGACTTCGGAGTTCATTAGAGTAGTTTCCTGGGTGCAAAAGAGTAAGTGCACAGGAATAGAAAAGCACATATCGAATCATTTGGTTGGCTGCAGCTATATCTCTCGTACCAATATATTTTCATTTTTAGCTTATTCTTTCCATATAGGTTGACAGTATAATCTTCAATGATTTTCAGAAATGTAATCAGCATCTAGTTCAGGAAAACCACTGAAGAAATTCATGGCATCCTGAAGATTTTTTTTTAAAATGCAGAAATTAATGACTACAGGAATAATAATAAAACTGAACTGAATTTACACAGGTCAGAAATGCAGAATGCCCCATCATTGGGCACAATAGGGTTTACACAGAAGATCCTAATGAAGATTTGATTTGATATCTCACAAATGTGACTCTGGACAGCGTACCATAAAACAAAATAATTAAAACAAGCCTTAAATAACCATTATTATTCATTGCATTTCTCCATGGAAATCTATCTACTTTCCAAGTGGTATTTGTTTAATGATGACAAAATTGGGAATTTCCATCACCAAGTGACACAGTCACTTAATTTACTTGCCTCCAGATAACTGAATTTTGATAATGGGGCGTACATACAATTTTAGTGTTTTAGTTTTAGTTTCTATGCTAGCTTGACAAAAAGTGTAAATTTAGAAATCAGGTATACCATTCTGCAAATACTTATAAACGAAATTGATCTGAAAAAAAATGCAAGTAACATTAATAAGTAGTTATGTTTGGTAAGTAAAGAAATAATAACAAAAGAGAACGTATGTAAAATGATATTTACTTATATTGAATTGTGCCTAGTGGGCAAATTTCATTTCTCAGCCACATAGTTTCTAATCATTTTCATTTTCCTAGTTTTTGGCATCCCATTTCTGTTACTCTTGTATAGCATTAATAGCACAATCTGTTTCCAATGAAAGGATTCCCGTCATTGCCTTCACCTATAGATTTACTATCACCTTCTCCAGATTTCTACTTGGCTGCCTGTAGGCTTTTACTCTTTATGGTGTAACTCATTCTTTTCTCTCTCTCTCTCTCTCTCTCTCTCTCTCTCTCTCTCTCTCTCTCTCTCTCTCTCTCTCTCTCTCTCTCTCTCTCTCTCTCTCTCTCTCTCTTTCTCTATTTTGGGATTAATATCTTGTGATCTCCTCACTTATATCATATGCCCATTCAGAAATGTCAGACTTCCCTTGATTCTCTTCTAGACCGCCACACTTGATATAATGGCATTTAAAACGTTGCTTCTCCCCTGACTCCAACATTTTGCACACTTGAAGTATATATATTCTCATCTAACTTAAAAGAACCTTTATATGCCAGATACCACCAGATTCATTAAGATGGAAAGTTCCCTGTTCTTCAGACAGGCTATACATGGGTTGACTTCAAGACAGTAGGAACTAAATGGAGGGAAGGCTGCACCAGAATATTTTTAAAAGCATGATGATTAAGACATGCTCATAATTTCTGCCTTCAAACCTGTAAAACCCTCTGTGGCTTTTGCTTCCGCTCTCCTTCGGGACTGTTACTCCAGTCAGAATCTGCTTATCTCTTACAATGTATTTGGAACAGAATACTTCAAGACCCAACTCCATGGAAGCTAAAGATGGGTGATCCAATGGCATTCCTTGTGTATCCAATCACACTTGGCCAATAAAGAATTCTAATGCTAATTCTAATTCTTATGGAATCAATTACCCCTGAGGTATGGTTGCCTTCCACCCTGCTAGCGTGTGGGACAGGGATGGGTTCTACTTACTTTTACTACTGGTTTGCAACAGGGCCGTGCGCATGCGCACTTCACTTGCACACACACGCTCTTCTGCGCATGCGCAGAAGCTTCCTGATATCCAGGTCGGTAGGCGGAGCCTCCCACCGGTTTTACTACCAGTTCTTGCGAACCAGTCCGAACCGGAGGCAAACCACCACTGGTGTGGGAGATCCGTATTTAAGTGCTTATAATGTATCCAATCTTTATAATGGATAAATATTGATACATTTTTATCTTAACTTGAATGGCATTTCCTTTTTCGACATTTATATGAACATATTTCAAGTTCTGATTGTTCTGTTAAAACATCATCTTTCCAAAGCAGCAATAGGGTGATTGTACAAGCTTCCTGTTTAACTCTCTGCTGATAAATATGTCTTAACGACAAGCATCAAAATAGCATGGATTACTGTGCCACTCACTTTAAGTGACATATAACAATTTGAATGACACTGACGGAGAATGGATTAACAGCATTAGAGAAACACCGCCACTGAACTCATCATTTGCACCAGCTATTCTAGATAAGCCTGTGTATCAACGCAATGTTCCTCATCAGATTGCAAATACTGGGAATTGTGGGCATGTTCCAAAATAAAAATTCTTTGATAGCAAGCTCCTGAAAAATAATTAAAATGTGTGTGTAACACTGAGTTCACTGACAGTTAAATTTCTTGCAATGCTATATTTCTGCATTGAGATATTAATATCTGAGATATTAGTTGCCATCAGTGCAGATTGGTTTGTCGTGCTTCACAAGAACCAGCATTTCCTTCCCTCTACCCCCCACCCCCACCCCGCCCCCCAAGCAAGCCAGAAATAAATGATACGTGATTTACCATCAGCAAAATACAGATTCCGGGAAGACATTTGAATTAGAGACAGATTCTATAGCCCCTTCAAGTCAAGGAGAAGCTGAGGATGACAGTATTGTGAATGAGGATTGCAAGTAAAATCACTTTCTGGTAAGATGGTTTTATAAAGAGCTAACATAATTAGGACAGCCCTAAATTTGAGTATACTATGCTCCTTACTTCCACCCACCAGCCCACCTGTTTTCCACCATAAACTTAAAAAAAAATATCAAGAAGGTCCTATCTCACATTTTTCTTCTTCTGTCTGCACTATAATACAGAGAGTAAGGGAACATGAGGGTTAGGTGGGTGAAGAGCACTAGAGTGAAAGTCAAGGTACAATGCCCAGGAATATAGTTGGGACAGAATGGAGACTTTGTCCAAGATCCCCTCAATCTTACCTGTGCTATTATCTGTGGGAAGTCAAATAATAGTTACATAATTGTTCTTAATATGAAAAATGAGATTTGTCTCTCAGCTAAGTTTTTACACATGCCTGCAGCCATGGGCTGAATTAATTTAGCAAATGTTGAGTCAACTCCCAGTGGGCCTGCAATGTTGCTACAAGAGTAATTCTGAGTGGTAGATTGAGTTGCAGGTGTATTGTCTCAACTGTTGCAAGAAATAAATTACTTACAAAGTTCATGACTCTTTCCATTGTGTTGTATATACGTTGGCAGTCCTCAAGAAACATCAGCAGTCAAAAGCCCAGTGGATTACTGCCATGAGCTGTAGATGCAGCTGCCCTTGAAGAACATCTAGAAGCTGCAATTAGTTCAAAATGCAATGACACAAACAGTTGTGAGTGTCTCCTAGTATGCAGACTGTATATAAATGCTCCACTCACTGTTTTGGTTACCAGTGTGCTTCCAGGCCCAATTCAATGTTATAGTGTGATCGCTTACAAAGCCCTTCTTGGATGGGGCTGGGTTATGTGTGGGGCCACCTATCTCCAATAGTTCCTACGTATCTCATCAGAACCAAGAAGAGTGGCATGTTATAGCCATCAGCTGCCAGTCATTTGGTGGGACTGAGGAAGCAATCCTTTTCGTCGTTGTTGTTGTGGCACCTGTCTTTTGGAACATCCTTACCTTGGGGAATAAATTGGCCTTCACTCTGCCAAACTTTTACAAAGCCCTGAAGAACTCATAGTGTTGCTGGGCATTGGGTTCGAATTATCATTTAGAACCTGTGAGATAGTTGTATTAATGGCTGTTTAAGTAGTATTTACCTTGGCTGCTGTTATGCATTTTAGTTTGCTGCTGTTTTTGTTTTTAACTGCTATTAGCCACCCCGAATCACCATAGTGAAATGGTTCGCCCTATCAATCTAACTAGGTAAATATTCTCATGTTATGATAGAGTGAATCCCATAATTTTAAGTTTCGGCATGCTGCTCCTTATGCTTGTTTTCAGCTTAATATCAGTTAATTTAGCTAATTAAATGCTTTTGATTTCTTCTTTCAGTATAGCAAGAATTTTGTCCTCTCGATATTCACTGAGATCACAAGAAAGACTACTCTTAATTAAGCATCTAGAATACTGCATAAAAACACTCAACTGTAGCTTAAATCAAGGAGGTACGGTGAGGTCTGCAATTCCTTTAAAATTCGTGGGTGAAATCTGAAAGCTGTTGTTGATGTTGAAAGCTGAACTTCAACAATTGGATTTTTAATAAGATATTCCAAAAATGCAGTATATACTCTAAATATAATTGTAAAATGTACAGTATATATTTCATTTTAGTTTTTTTTAATTGGAATGTATTTGTCACATGCACATACTTAATATGGTAGCATATTTTAAGAGAAATCAACAATCCACTCTTCACTAACAGATTTCTGCAAGAATTCTCCTCCAGTCCACATATGCAAGTTACTTTGTATTCATTTGCTATGTGCAACAATAAATTACATCTCAGATTAAGAATGAATCCCAGCAATTGTTTAAATGCTGATAAAAGAATCTCTACTGGATTCACAGAGAAAATTGTAGTAATAACAATAATGACTCTTACCAATATTGAATAACATTTTCAAGTAATTTCTTTTTTATTTCACCAAATTAATATTATTTATTTTCCTTGTTTTGTTTTTAACGGGGTAACTGATGGGAGTTTTGAGTGCAACAAGTTTTGAGTGTAGCAGTTTGAAATACAATAAACAAATAGTCCTGTTAATATAATTTCCTTACAAATTAGTGAAGATTCTATGCTGCAGTTTCTCATAATTATTCTTTCCTGCAGAATAATTGAATAAGCATAATACAGTATGTCTAAAGCCTTCCTGGCACAAATTAATGTGCACCATAAAATTCAAATGTATAGACTAGCCAGCATGATTTCAGCTTTGCTCATCTAATTATTATAGACCCATGATGGTGGACCTATGGCAAGCATGCCAGAGGTGGCACGCAGTGCCCTCTCTGTGGGCACGCGAGCCGTCACCCCAGCTCAGCTCCGCCGTGCATGCATGCACGCCTCCTGCCAGTCAGCTGGTCTTCATGTCTCTACCGTGCATGCGGGGTGCAAGTGAGGGGCACATGCATGGGTGTGGGGCACATGGCCGGGCAGGGCGCATGCAGGGGGGCGTGCACGGATTGTATTTGGGGGGTTCGTGCGCTTTGGGCACGCTGTCCAAAAAAGGTTAGCCATCACTATTATAGGCTGTGTAAATCTGGCAAATAGTGTTTATTAGATAGCCTTTGGGGTCATTGTTTCAGAGAATTTTCCTTACCAGATTCCTCAGTGCCTCCAACAGTGACAGAACTTCTAATGTACTGCCTTAACTGGAAAAATAGGGATACATTCAGAGATGCATCTGCCTTGAAAATAGCCCGTGTTGAATTGTACATCTCAATGAAACATCAGCACAGGAAACATTTTGTGACATTTTGTATAATATCATAAGCTGCTTTATGAATGTTTATGACATAAAATGTTTTACAAAGTTTGCCAAATTTAAATTCCACAATAATAATAGTATATTATTTATTTATTTATTTATTTATTTATTTATTTATTTATTTATTTTATTTTATTAAATTTATATACCGCCCTACTCCCGAAGGACTCAGGGCGGTGAACAGCCAAAAAATAAAAACACATAGATTACAAAATTTAAAAGACAGTATAAAACCACATTAGATAGTTTGGCCCGGGACAAATTAAAACACCCCCAATACTTAAGACAAATTTAAAATTTACAATTTAAAAAGTTAAAAGGGAGAAAGTTAGGCCAGGCCGGCCTATTGAAATAAAAAAAGTCTTGAGGGCGCGGCGAAAGGTGTGCAGATCCAGGATCCTCTGTATTTCCTGGGGGAGCTCATTCCAAATAGCAGGTGCCCCCACAGAGAAGGCTCTCCCCCTGGGGGCCGCCAGTCAACACTGTTTGGCCAACGGCACCCGGAGGAGCCCCTCTCTATGAGAGCGTACTGGCCGGTGACAGGCTACTGGTGGCAGCAGGCGGTCCTGTAAATATCCAGGTCCTAAGCCATGGAGCGCTCTAAAGGTGGTAACCAAAACCTTGAAGCGCACCTGGAAGACCACCGGGAGCCAGTGCAGCTCGCGCAGGAGAGGTGCTACATGGGAATGCCACGTCGCTCCCATAACCACCCGCGCGGCCACTCTCTGCACCAGTTGGAGCCTCTGGGTGCTCCTCAAGGGGAGCCCCATGTAGAGAGCATTGCAGTAGTCCAGGTGGGAAGTGACGAGGGCATGAGTGACCGTGTGTAAGGAATCCCGATCTAGAAAGGGACGCAACTGGCAGATCAGGTGAACCTGATGAAAAGTCCTCCTGGTAACAGCTGTCAAGTGCTCTTCTAAAGACAGCCGTGAATCCAGGAGTACACCCAAGTTGCGAGCCCTCTCCGTGGGGGGTAATGACTCGCCCCCAATAGTCAGTGATGGCACCAACTGACTATAT
Organism: Pantherophis guttatus; assembly: GCF_059756535.1. Taxonomy (NCBI): domain Eukaryota; kingdom Metazoa; phylum Chordata; class Lepidosauria; order Squamata; family Colubridae; genus Pantherophis; species Pantherophis guttatus. The sequence goes on along the minus strand of NC_142063.1, from coordinate 199,931,405 downwards.
CGGGATGCCGGAAACCACAGCCACTCGGTCTTGGATGGATAGAGCTTGAGTTTGTTTCTCCCCATCCAGATCCGCATGGCCTCCAGGCACCGGGACATCACTTCAAGGGCATCATTGGGGTGGTCCGGGGTGGAGATGTACAGCTGAGTGTCATCAGCATACTGATGGTACTTCATCCCGAAACCACGGATGATCTCACCCAGTGGCTTCACATAAATGTTGAACAGAAGGGGCGAGAGGACCGACCCCTGTGGCACCCCACATATAAGGCGCCTCAGAGTCGACCTCTGCCCCCCTGCCAACACAGACTGCGACTGTTCAGAGAGAAAGGAGGAGAACCACTGCAACACAGTGCCCCCCACCCCCAATTCTTCCAACCGGTGCAGCATGATACCATGGTCGATGGTATCAAAAGCCGCTGAGAGATCTAACAGGACCAGGACAGAGGAGCAACCCCTGTCCCAAGCCATCCAGAGATCATCAACAAATGTGACCAATGCCATTTCCATGCTGTACCCAGGCCTGAAGCCCAACTGGAACAGATCCAGATAAACCGTTTCATCTAGGTCTGGGGAAACTGTCACACAACCACACTCTCAACAACCTTCATCACAAAGCGAAGGTTGGAGACCGGACCATAATTTGCTAACATTGCCAGGTCCAGGGCAGGTTTCTTGAGGAGAGGCCTCACCACCGCCTCTTTCAAGGCAGCGGGAAAGTCACCCTCACCCAATGAAGCATTTATAATCCCCTGGAGCCAGCCTCGTGTCACCTCCCGAGAAGCCAGCACCAAGAATCCTGTCCACGTCGTCAGGAGTCACAGGGTCAAACTCTTCCCAGATAACATTCTCAAGACCTGCCTCCACCATCCCCCCTGAATCTACCCAGTCGGAGTCCAGGTCTTCCCGAATCTGAGTGATTTTGTCATGCAGATACTGTACAAAATCCTCGGGTCTACCTTCCAAGGGGTCCTCCCACGCTACCTGGTGAAGCAAGGAGCAGATCACCCTAAACAGGGCGGCCGGGCAATTATCTGATGACGCAATAAGAACAGCAAAATAATTACATTTTGCTGCTTTTATCACCACTAGGTAAGTCTTAATATGAGATCTTACCAGTATTCGGTTGGATTCAGAAAGGCTGGCCCTCCAACTGCTCTCCAGGCGTCTTTTCCGGCGCTTCATCTCCCTCAGCTCCTCGGAGAACCAGGGAGCTACATGGGATCGACACTGGGTAAGAGGCCGCAAAGGCACGACCCAATCCAAGGCTCCAGCAGCCGCCCTATCCCAGGCGGCCACTAGGTCTCCAGTCGAGACGTGAGCCAGAGCCTCAGGGAATGGCCCAAGCTCCGTCTGGAACCTATCAGGCTCCATCAGGCACCTGGGGCAGAACCATCTCATCGGTTCTGCCTCCCTGCAGTGGGGTGTGGCGATTCGAAGGTCAAGGCAAAGGAGGGAGTGATCCGACCATGACAAGGGCTCAATCGCTATGTCCCCTATCTCGAGATCACTCAACCACTGTCCAGAGACAAAAACCAGGTCCAGCGTGTTTCCCCTCATGTGAGTAGGGCCATGAATTAGCTGGGTCCGGTCCATAGCTGTCATGGAAGCCCTGAACTCCCAAGCCACCTCAGATGTCTCACCTACGGATGGCACACTCTGTAAGTTTTGGGGTTCTTTGCTTCAAAAAAATTTACCCTATGGTGCATCATTTTTACCAGGGGTGAAATCTAAAATTTTTCCCTATCGGTTCTGTGGGCGTGGCTTGGTGGTAGTGGGTGTCCTGTGACTGAGTGGGTGTGGCCAACTCAATGTCACTCACAGCCACGCCCACTCAGTCACAAGACCCCCCTCCCACCAAGCCACACCCACAGAACCTGGTAGGGAAACTTTTTAAATTTCTATTCTGCCACCCACTCGCCACCTGCTCTCTCTTCACTTTGGGTCAGGGCCCAGGGATGCGCCATTCCCTGGGGCCCTGGAGCTGCTGCCTGCTCACCGCCTGCCTCAACCAGGTCGGGGAATGCACCATTCCCTGATACCACCTTGCCCCGGAGCCGCTGCCCGCTCTCTCATCGCCAAGCGGTGTGTCCTTACCTTTCTCCCGCAGCTGGCTGTCAGGGAAGGAAAGTGCCCAAAAGTTACTGGAGTCGCTCACTCTCCTTCTTGAATGTGCCGCCACCATCGCCGCCCTGGTCCATGCGCCGGCTGCGCAAGCGCACAGCCAACCTGCTGCTGATGAGTGAATTAAATAAATGGTGTGCGCTTGCGCAGCTGGCACATGGACCAGAGCAGTGATGGTGGTGGCACATTCAAGAAGGAGAGTGAGTGACTCCGGTGACTTTCGGGTGCTTGCCTTCCCTGACAGCCAGCCACGGGAGAAAGGTGAGCAATAGGATACACTATGTGGCGAAGGGCAAACAGGCAGCGGCTCCGTGGCAAGGCCTGAGTTGGGGAATGGTGCATTCCCTGACCTGGTTGAAGCAGGTGGCAATCAGGTGGTGGCTCCAGCGCTTTGGTGAATGGCGCATCCCTGGGCCCTGGCCTCTGACCCAAGGCGAAGGACAAGCGGGTGGCGAGTGGGCGGCGGCTCCAGGGCAAGACTGGAGTCTTTTTCTGGGCATGTCACTTCTGCCTGTTGGGCCACTTCCAGGAAGTAATGACTTCTGGGTGGGTGGGCGGAGCCTCCAGCTGCCATTGGTACCGGTTCTCCAAACTACCAACCATCATCACTACCAGATCGGCTGATCCAGTCTGATCCGGTAGCGTTTCACCCCTGATTTTTACCCAGTTAAAGATAATGGGAGTCAGAGTTTTGGAAGTGTGTAGATTTACAAGGCGGTTTTTTAATGATCTGCTACATGTTCAAACTTTTGGAAAGGTTGAATTCTGCGTTATTGTTTTAGAATTTGGGTAAAATAAACATAACTTAATATACTATAAATCTATTTGAATTAGCGTGAAGAAATAAAATTATGAAAAGAAATTATTGAACAAATCAACTCTGAAGGTAAATCTCTTATTACATGAGCCCATTAAAATTCTGATGAGCAGTTTCAATATCTGCACAGTGCCACAAGAGATATATAGTATATATTATTTATCGCACAACCTGAAACAATTAATTTCAATGCTGTTTTGTAAACCTGTAATGGATGACTTAAAAAATATGAAAGCAATTTCTTTTGCCCTTAATATGAGATTAAAAAGAAATCTACAGAGTTGTTAGAATTTCTGTTGAAGCATCTCTTTTTTCTGCTTGTATGTATCCTCATTTGGAGATTGTCAAGATTTAGGAACAATGGATCTTTTTGTGCTCAGTGGGTGGCCAAAAGCATTATTTGGTACAATCTGGTCAGTTTTTTTAATTTCTTTAAGGGTTTTTTAAATGAGAAATTTCCAAGACTTTGTATGTTTGTAAGTTTCAATGTTAACATTATTTTGTAACTAATTGTTCTCTGTTGTTTTGTAATTTTAAATAACCAAAATCTTTAAAAAATTAACACATTTCAGTAAAAATAACAAAGCTTTGTCACTGCATCCAGGAGATATTGACTGGGTAATATTTATGCTGCTGAGATTTAAATATTGTATATACGTGTGTGTGTGTGTCCATGTGTCCATCTATACTGTGAAACCAGTGGAGTAAATATATCTGCCTATATTTAGATATATTACATTCTCCATAATATATAGCTAACGAATGCATATACTCTTTACAGCTCTATTTCTTGAATAACCAATTCATTTAAACTTTAAAAACACAATTAAACATTGTTGAATTTAAAAATATACCGTATTTTCGGCTCCATAAGAAACACACTCCCCCCCCCAAAAAAAGGTGGACGGTGCAGGTCTTTTGGTGAATAGCAGTCGGGCCGTGACAGCAGGGTCCTTTTACAGTGCTGAATCCCGCCTCTTCTGTCTTTGTCATTGCCTGCCTCTTCTGTCTCTTTTCCGCAGTGCAGGAGTCAATAGGCAGAGCTGACACATGAGAGGACACCTATCTGTGGTCCTCTCAGGTGCTGCCTGATTTTTTTTTTTTCTTGTTTTCCTCCTCTAAACCTAGATGCATCGTATGGTCAGGTGCATCTTATGGAGTGAAAAATACAATAATTAAATTTTAGTCAAAGCAAAGTTCTTATTCAACTCCTATCTTAGTAACTACAGGTAGTCCTCAACTTACAACCACAATAGAGCCCAAAATTTCTGTTGTTAAGCGAGATTTTTGTTAAGTGAATTTTATGCCAATTTACAACCTTCCTTGCCTCAGTTGTTAAGTGAATCACTACAGTTGATAAATTAGTAACCTGATTGTTAAGTGAATCTAACTTTCCCGTTGAATTTGCTTGTCAGAAAATGGGATCACATGATCTTAGGACACAGTAACTATTCTAAATATGAACCAGTTGCCAAACACCTGAATTTTGATCACATGTTCATGGGGATGCTGGAAAGGTTGTAAGTGTGAAAAACGGTCATAAATCACTTTTTTTAGTGCCATTGTAACTTTAAACGGTCATTAAATGAACTGTCATAAGTCAACAACTACCTGTACTCACTATTATCCTAAATCAGACATCAAGGATTTTTATCTTGCCTTGGTATACAAAGACATCTGAATGAATGAGATGAGATATGGCAGAAAGGTCAAGTAGAATTAAACTTATTAAACACACACACCAGTTGTGTTTTAACATTCAACCTTTGATGCAGGCAATCATCTGAAGTCTATGAGGACTAATGCTGAGCAGATTTTTGGCTGTGGAAAGGATGTCCTTGCTACATGATCCACATTAGAAGTCAGCAACAGAAAAGCAATGGGAGGGTAGTTTGAACTGGGTGCAGTTTCCAATCTTCTGTTATATAGATCTGATTGCCTGGGAGTGGAAGGTTTGGCTAGAGGGATCGTAGTTATTTTTGTAGATGATGAGAATATTGATGTTAGAATAAAAGTAGCTACACATTCTAAATATGGAAGAATGGTGGTTTGTCTGTGCTTTGGATTCACTCTTTGCCAATGGAAGAACAAATGGATACCCAATTTTCCAGCGGTGAAATGCTACCGGTTCACACCAGTTCGTGCGAACTGGTAGGAATAAAAACTACCAGTTCGGGTGAATCGGTAGTAAAAAAAAAGCTACCATTTTGTCCGAACCAATATTTCCGATGATCAGTTGTGCTGAACCAGTATTTACGATGTTCACCTGTGCCTCGTGATTTAAAATCGCTAGAATGCAGGAAATCCTGCTTTCTAGTGAATCTAAACCGCGCGGCACAGCCGTTTCCCCCCTCGCTGTTTTACTTACCTTCCCAAGCCTCTTTTTCCATGCAAAGTGCACGTTTGGCACGTACCGTGCATGCGCGCACAGCATGCATTCGGCGCATGCTGTGCATTTGCACACAGCATGCATTTGGCAGTGAATCGGTGGCAAACCAGGGAGGATTTTATCACTGCAATTTTCTACTTTGTATTGTTAATTGGTACACATTGGAAGAAGTGACCAATGCAAAGAATATTTTAATAAGTACTAAGGTACACCTTCCAAGGGTTTTCAAATCATTTTGATTCACCCTGAAAGACTTTTCAATTATATTTTACCAAATCTGCTTTTGATTATAGCGATTAGTGGAGCTGGGAAGCTAATTTATAGAAGACAAGTGTGTCTACTCTCTACGGTTTCTCTGTTTCTGAGCCATGGTCCAAATTGGGTTATTAGTATCTCTGTCATACAGAAAAAAATCATATTACAGGTAATTTCCACACTGGCACGTTGAACTGAGCAGCACAAAACTGAAAAAGAAATGTCACGTTTATACAAGATTGTAACTCTTGGTAATGCGGCATATTTCCTCCGATTTCATTTACGTGACAAGCATTTTTAACATTCATCTTTATTATAGCGTGTATATTGGATGCTTGCTTAATTGTTTGACCTTGCTTAATTATTTGTCCCGTTATTTCATAATCTAGCATTAAATTTCCTTTCGCTCTGAGTGACTTGAAATCTCTCCCTTGATAATGTCTGTTCAAAACATAGCCGCAATCCCATACTTTGAATCTCTCACCCTGAGAAATGCTGTAACCTTACTGAATTTCTCTTGATTTATCTGAAAGACATGAGTCAGTGCATTGCACTGGTTGGCACAAATTTAGGAACTATAGCGAAAAGAGGATTGGTTTTCCCACTTGCCAATTAAGTCTGTTTTGCAGTTGGATGCTACTGAATTTTCTTCCACATACCCTTTTTTTCTGCTTATGTTTTACCGGCCTCCTTTTTTTATGCCACTTAAAACAAGTTAATATTGTTGCTTTTGAACTGGTCGGTTGATACATAGTTGGTTTTGATTACTGTGTCTTGGCCATTATTCACTGAATTATTTTAACGGTATTTTATTGTGGCTGTACTCTTTTATATTAAAGGGTGAGTGGAATACATATCTTAAGCCAGCAAATGAATATTGATTCTGTAATTGTAAATAAAGAAATAAAGCCCAAGAAATCCATCCTGGCTGTGGATGCCAGCTTTGAATAAGCACAGTGCGGTACTTTCATATTCCTAGAGTATGTTATGCTATCACTGACCTTATTTCAAAAGATTGGTGGGTGACAGGGATTATTTTGTACAAAAATGCCTGCAGCTTCTGTCATAGTTGGTATCTGCAAATACATCTTTTTGTGCACTAGAGAAGCACTAGCTATGGACTTTTGTCAGCTGGAGTGATAATGAAATAAATGAGCCAGTCACCCACTTAAAATAAAGCAGATGCACACTACATAAAAAATAAGATCGTTCAAGTAATAGACTTTCAACACCGCTTGGTGCCAGCACAATGTGGCCTTTGTGACAATGTTGAGGAGATGGTTGAGCAAAATGGTTAGAATAGTCAAGAGGGACATATCTCAGTAGGATGCCTTAGACAAGCAAATGATTCAGGAAATTAAGGGCATATCAGCAGATTTGTGTTTGTTGTCTTTTTCTCTCTCTGAGGTTTGTTCTGCCAAGCAACTGCTTTTATGCAGGCTGCATTTTCTGGTTTTTGTAGAAAACCAGAAAATGCACCTACTTTTGCACAGATCCAAAATTTTCTTGTTATGGATACTCCAAACAAACTACCCTGTGGTATGATATATAGATAGCTAATTGTGTAACCGGAGAAAAGATAGCGATTGCTCTGTATTGAATTAAGTACTGTTTTTAATCTTCAAATTATTTTCCTTTCTCAAAAACAAAATCTTTTCCTCAATATTCTAGTAAGATTGGAATTGCCTTATAATGGTATAACCCAGGTGGGTTTCAATTTTTTTTACTACCGGTTCTGTGGGCGTGGCTTGGTGGGCGTGGCATGGCTTGGTGGGAGTGGCTTGGTGGGAGTGGCAGGAGGATACTGTAAAATCTCCATTCCCTCCCCACTCCAGGGGAAAGTTACTTCAAAATCCCCATTTCCTCCCAATCAGTTGGGACTTGGGAGGCAGAGAATAGTTGGGGGCGGGACCAGTCAGAATTTTTACTACCGGTTCTCCAAACTATTCAAAATTTCTGCTACTGGTTCTCCAGAACTGGTCAGAACCTGGTGAAACCCACCTCTCCTTTAAGCATTTTCTATGATGGGGCAAGATCTTAAAAAAAAAAAAAAGCTGTGTCAGTCAGGGGTGAAATGCTACCGGTTCGCACCGGTTCAGCTGAACCAGTAGTGGCAGCAGTGCATGGTTTGGTGAAGTGGTAGCGGCAGCAGCGCGAAACTCCGCCCACCCGCCCAGACATTGTTACTTCCTGGTTTTAACCAGGAAGTAACCTTTTTTTGACTTCTGCACATGTGTAGAAGGCTTTGTGCATGCGCAGAAGGTCTAAAATCGCACGTGACACGTGCGCAGAGTGCATACTTCCGAACCAGTACGGAAGGTAAGTAGATTTCATCCCTGGTGTCAGTAGCTATGCATAATATATATCCATCAACTATAGCTGGAATATACTCTCAAATGATTGAAAACTCATCTTTCTCAGGAGTTTTACAGTGATTTTTTTCATAATGGAAATAATACAAATTTATTGAAATCAGTCTCTTTTCCAGACTTACATTACTGAAGGGAAGAAAGATTAAACTTTTCAGCCTAATTTAAACATGAATTTAAAAAGTCCAAATGTGCTGTAATTGTCCCAAAAGGATGGCCGATGTGATTTGGAGACCACCCTAAATCCTATGATCTGATCCTACTGCTCAGGATGGAATATTCTCATTTTATAGTCTAGTTCCTGACCAAGACAACACAGTAGTTTTTCCCTTATCCAGACTAAAAAAAATTGCTTTTTGGTTAAGACAGGAATATTCTTGTATGTTTCCAGCTCATTTATGAAGCTATAATTTCTATGGTCTCTGGATACTGCATGCACAGTACATATAATGCACAATTGTGTATCTGATTTTCCTGTAGCTTGAAGAACTGTCATCCTTCTCCAAATGTATGAATCTCAGAAGGCCTTAAATAGCATCTTGTTAATATAAAAATCTGTCTTTATTTTATGTTCTTAGAATCCATCGTAAAAAGATAAATTATGAACAAATCCTAGAGTGAATGGTCACCAAAAATAGGTAGTAGGTAGAGGAAGAGAAACTCAGGAGGCAAAGCATAAAATGATACCCTCTTCTATTTTGGGCACAAAATCAGTGGTGGGTTGCCCCCGATTCGCACCGGTTCTATAGAACCAGTAGTAAAACTGGTGGGAGGCTCTGCCCACTGACCCTGATGTCATGAAAATGCTTCTGCGCATGCGCAAAAGCTTCTGTGCTTATGCAGAAGAGCATGCGCGCGCATGGCCCCATTGCGAACCAGTAGTAAAGGTAAGTAGAACCCACCCCTGCACAAAATGATAATCTTGTTAAAATAAAAATGTGTCTGTGTTTTATGTTCTTGTAAAAAGATAAGTTAGGAAGCAAACCTGAATGGTCACCAAGAATAAGTAGTAGGTAGTGGCAGAGAAGCTCAGGAGGAAAAGCATAAAATGATATCCTCTTCTATTATGGGCACAAAATAATCCAGCTAGATTGGCAATTGAATTTTAATTGATCAAAAGCAATAAAACAATGTTTTGCTTCATATTGTCAAGTCAGAGTAATTCAAAGTTTTAAGCCAATCATATGACATACACATTCCTCTCCTCTAAGATTAGTGAACGGTCAAATCATTCTTCCTGGCTTGATAAAATGTGTTTAGCTTGTTCATTGTGTTGTGCTGCCCAAAATGGAGCTTTAGTTATGACAGTGACATTGAGTCAGATGCATTCTCCTCCCATCCCTTCTCTGTCATGTATTAGTTCTTTTGTGCAGATTTCAACACAATTACATTCATTGAATCGAATGTATTGCATCCACGTGTTGCTTCTACCCAATCCCATAGGTAACAACTGCACGTAGAAAAGTGATAATTTTGTTGTGCATATTTTTCAGTGTGGGTTAATGATACGGTCGGTATATGTAGGATCATCTTCAGGAATGGTTTTGCCCCTTTTTAACTCTTTGCAATTTCTGATTGGAAAATGCTAAAGCACTAGAGTAGGAGTCAAGTGAAATAAGCATCATAAGAATCATAAACTTAATGACTTCTAAATAATTGAGAAGAAACGTTGGGTAGAAGTCTGCTGTTATTTGCTCTTTTTGTCCCTTTTTTTTTTTTTTTAAAAAAAACCCTAGTACTGATGTTTTGTCAAGGTTAATAGGAAAGGGTATTTCATTGCATTTGAAAGAAATCTTTGCCTGGCTTAGTGACAACAAATGTATGTAAAAATAAATCACTGCTTGAGCTTTTAATAAACTGGCCCTTTGCTTTGCTTCTTATCTTGTCAGATCAAGGCAATTGGTTTATTAATCATCACGGCTGACATCGAATAAGGCTGACTTCGGCCAACGGTCAGGGTATTTCATAACTTCAGAAGATTATAAGGGACAAGTTGAGGGCAACTCAGTGTTAAAAAAAAATAGTTTTGCAAATCACAAGAGTTATGATTTCTCCTCAAATTGTGGCTCATACAGTTGATGGAGACGATATGTATTCCTTTTACTGTTGAAAGAGTGGCTATTTCAGATGAAGTTTTAGGGGGATCAAACTCTTGGTTGCCAGGAAGAGAGGTAGCTGGTTAGTTTGCTTACAAACTTGTGTGCAGCCCTGCCAAACTGATTTATATGCTAAAAACAATGAAGCTGCAAATTAAATACAAAATGGATCGCAATCTATCTCTTAAGCCAACCGTCAAAATAATGGCAATACAAATGACTGATGAAAAGGGTAATTTAAAGGGGCGACACAAATTAATCAGATGAAAGCAAATACAGGTAACCAGTTTTAAAACTGTACATTGGGGATACTAAATAAACTTCCCATGAAAGGGAGCTCCATAATGATGATGAGCCTACCGCTAAGGCTGTATGGTTTCCACCATACAACCATACAACCTCCAAGGCAAGACTAATTTGAAGCAATTCAGTTATAGGCTAGATGAACTTTATAAATTAAAATTGGAGAAATGTTTGAGAAGTATACTTTATCATTCCACTTTATTATCTGCTAATCAGAGCTCATTATGAGCTCTCAGGAAAGTCTGGGTGATGCTTGAAGATGCTGTAAATTACCTAAGGGGAAATACAGAAAAGATCGAATGCTAGAGGACAATGTAGGAGATGACCATGCTGAGCCTGAGGGAGGAGTCAAACACATCATAAGTCACGAGTCCCTGCACACCCAAAAGAGATCTAAGATCAGCCCACTTTGAATGCCTTCTTATTCCTGCTCATTTCCCTTGACCCTTAGTAGTTCAGATTTTTGTAGAGAGCTTAAGCTTGCAATAAATCTTTATATTCATTTGAACTGCCTGAATCTCCTGGTTTCCCCAGCCTTATGTTTCCCCATCTTTAAAAAGAGGAGCAAATACCATGTGATTTTTCTGATTTGGAAGCTTCTAAAATATAGGTTGTGGTGCATAAAAAGGTAGAAGACACCCAGCTAGCTCAAATCACATTCAAAAGAGAATTCTTCAACAATTCCTCATCAAACTGGAGAGGGGACATAGAAACGTCAAACCTAGCTCTGGTAATTCAGATTTGCAAATGACATAAAATTGGATGTGGTAATCAAATATTGTTTATGTCTCTAATATTCATTACCATAGTAGATTAGAGGCATGGATTGAAAATAATTGATTGAAAATTAGCATAAAATAACTGCATTTGGAAAACAGAAGTCAAATGTGCTGGTATAATATGGGTGGGTGGGTAATTAGCTTGATAATAGCAGTGTGAAAGATATTGGAAAGGTGATTGCTTACAACAATTACCCAACAATGTAATAAGGCTGCAGAAGGTATAAATCCAATTTTAATTTGCATCAATAGAAGTATACTTTATAATTCCACTTTATTATCCGATAATCAGAGCCCATTATAAATATTAATACTTTTTTTTTCAGTGATGTCTGGGTGCTTCTAGAAGATGCTATACATTTCTAATGGGGAAATAAACTGTAGGAGGATTAGGATGGGCCCCTTCCTCCACTTCAAATGAAGTTACACAAAAGAAAGCTAAGACCTGTTCTCTGTCATTTGAGATACAACGATAAATTCCCAGAGTGATAAATAATCAGAAAATGGTTTTATAAACAACCACCAGGAGCTTCTTTGTTGTCAGTGAAGAGACTGCTGGTTCACAAAAAGGCAGTAAAAACAAATATAAGGGCAGTAGTTTTGGGGTTTTATGGAATGTGCATAAGAACTAATTCAATTGCTGGAAGTCTTGTAATCTCTTCCCTTTTTTCTTAAAAAAATATCTTGCTTCATAGATTCTCAGGAAATTGTGCTTGGAAAAGGAATAACTTTTGGTATTACAGTAGGTAAAGACTTAATACTAAATTATAGGACAGGGAATAATGGATTTAAGTTGCAAGAAAGCAGGCTGTGATTGCATTTTAAGAAAATCTTTCATTAGTGAAAGCAGTTTAATAATGGGACCATTTTCTAAATGGTCCAGGTTTTGATTTTTGTTGTTTATTCACTTCTCTCATTCCCACCGTGCATTCATCCAGGTCTATTAACAGAATAACAGAATAATTTTTTCTTCTAAATCATGTGCAGCCAGAATACTGCACAATTTTCTGCAGCAAATCTCACTGCAAATTCTTCATACTTAACATTCACTGGAGTGTAACATGCAGCCATCACCAACAATAAACTATTTCCAAACGTATCTTCTACAACAATCTAGATACCATTAGTTCAAACTTTCTGACATGAGACCCTTTTCATCCATAATTAAATCTAAACTTTCACCACTACACGTGTTCTCGTGAAGAAGTGCGTTTTACCAGATCAGGCCACCTTTATTCAAAGTTCTTACAACCCTTCTTCTCTGTCTTGGTTTCACAAATATGCAGTATTCTTTTCTTCATTTCAGTTCATTTTATTTCTCCTCTTAACATTCCAAGATACCATCTGTCATGTTGTAATCATGAATAATGGACTCATCATGGCTTTTGGTAACTGAGGTTTTCATATGATGAAGACAGAGAAAACCACTGAACCAAAATGAAGACCATTTCTTGTTAGTGGTGAGGGTCAGTCAGGATCAGTTTTGGCACAAGTGCAACAGAGCCCAATTTTACCACAAGCATGTTCACACTGTTTTATACAACCTAGAATCTCTAACCTAAAGACCCTTTGCAAGCTATACTGCTTACTGAATCCCACAGTTAGGAAATATATGTGCTCAGGATATAGCTTGGAATACAGGTATTCTGACTATATAGAAAAAGAATGAGAGCATCCCATACGGGATGGTTTCATCTTGAAACCAAGAGCCTTGGTACTACAGTGGTTTAAAGCACCCTGTTATTAACACAGCTGCCTGCAATTTACTGCTGGTTCGAATCTCTCCAAGGCTCAAGGTTGACTCAGCCTTCCATCCTTTCTAAGGTAGGTTAAATGAGGACCCAGTTTGTGGGGGCAATAAGCTGACTTTGTATAAATATACAAAAGTATGAAGGCTACTGCTTAACGCATTGTAAGCCGCCCTGAGTCTCCGGAGAAGGGCGGCATATAAATCAAATTTAAAAAAAAAAAAAATGTACCTGCTTAAAACCCTTAGCTTTATTTTGAAATTGAATTTCAGAAAGTAAACTTTAATATTTTTCTGTCTTTTTACTTCCAGGATCCAAAACTACGCGAACACCTGGATGTAGGAAATGCAGGAGGACGACTGGAAAATCGAATGCTTACAATTGTTCATGGCCCTGACCTAGTCAATATATCTTACTTGAATTTAGTAGCCGCTCAGGAAGAAATAGCAAAGGTATGGCAGTTCAGATTTTTTCCCTTAAAACTGAAAAGATTTATTAATATTTGTTTTTAAATTTAACGTGACTGCAGCTAGAAATTATATGGATACAGTTTGGGATCTGTTGGTATTATCTAGTGATATATTTTTTTAAAAAAAATGTGTCAAGAACTACATAATATGGGTCTTAGCAGTTTTCTTTCTAAATATGTGTTGTATAAACTTTTGTGTTCCCAAGCCTGTTCTCAGCAGTTTTATTTAGTTAAAAAAACATTTTATTTGTTCATAGATATCTTTTGTATCACTATGAAGCTATATTTTTAAGGAACTGACCAGTTCCTTAAAACATATGATTTTTTGCTTTGAAAATTGGAAAGCAAATTTTAAGTTTTCTTAATATGTATGGGATATAGGCATGTCCTCAACTTACGACTGGTCCATTAATGACCATTCAAAACTACGACCTATCTGGAAAAAAGGAGGTATCGAAGTTCTGATAGTCTCTCCCCATCTCACCCACAGTCACATGATTGCGCTTCAGGCAACACAGTAAACAGAATTCAAGAGGGATTGGACTTAGACTGTTTGTGGGAACATAACAATTCTAGGCTGACAACTCATTTAACTCTGTCTCCCAACTCTGCCTGCTCTTCTCTTACATTTTGCCACCTTTAATACTGTAATTTTTTTTTGTGGTGGCCTGGAACAAGATATAACATAGACATTAGAGCATACTAGCCAGTGGTGAAATCTGAACCAGTTTGCCACCAGTTCGCTGGCCGCGCATACGCAGTGCGTGCCAAATGCATGGTGCATGCACGTGCATAGGCAGTGCATGCCAAACATGCGCTGCATGTGCAGTGCGCACCAAACACATGCTGTGTGCACGCACAGGCACAATACGTGCCAAACATGCGCTTTGCACGGAAAAAGGAGTCTTGGGAAGGTAAGTAGAACAGTGCGGGGGGAGGACAGCTGTGCTGCATGATTTAGATTCACTAGAAAGCAGGATTTCCTGCTTTCTAGCAATTTTAAATCACATGGCACAGCTGATCGTTGGAAAGACCGGTTCTAAGGAACCGGTAGCTTTTTTTTAAGCTACCGCTAGCTTTTTTTAAAGCTACTGGTTCACCCGAACCAGTGCAAACCGGTAGCATTTCACCACTGATGCTAGCTTTTCGTTAGCTACACCCCACCCCATTTGAGGGAGGGCTGTTCAATTTTTACATAGATGGCTCCTCTTTCAAACCAGCAGTCCTCTCTGTCCAAGCTGTGGACTTTGCTGTCTTCAAAAGAGTGACCTTTGTCTTTTAAATGCAGATGGACTGCTGAATCTTGTCCTGATGGGTTTATTCTCCTATGCTGCACCATGCGTTTATGGAGTGGTAGTTTTGTTTCACCAATGTACAGATCTGCACATTCTCACTACATTGTACTGCATATACCCCATTGCTCAGTTTGTGTCTGTGTGTTTTATCCTTGGGGTGGACAAGTTTCTGCCTTAGTGACTGAAGATTCCATACATTGCAGGAATATCTGAAAGAGATCAGGGGGATCAGTGGGGGTCTCATGGAAAAGAAAGACTTCCTTTGCCTCCCTTTTTTACAAAGTCATTTCTCCCTCACTTTTCCTTGGAAATGTTATACAAGTGTGAGGCCCGATAAATGATATTTGGTTCTTAGGGCACCACAGCTTATAGATAGATGTCCTTCATTTGGCCTTGTTGTCTCATTCAATAGGCTTTTTAAAAAGCTTATTGTTCTTGTTGGCAGGTTTTTTTATCATTATTATTATAATACTCTGTTGTAAATAATGAGGTTTGGATAAGCAGGAGAGTTTGGAAATCACTTTGAGGAAATGATTAAAGACATTCTCATATTTAGCTTCTGGAAGTTTGTCTCTCGATAATTGACTATGGAGAATAATTAGTTCCTGAGATTTCCACTTGCTGTTTGGTTGAGAGTTCTGTTCTTTTTCTAAGGCTGAAGTAAAATTAATGGAAACTTTAACAATGAATGGCACCAAACAATATTTTTTTAGAACCAAGTTTAATGCACTTTTCTGCTTTAAAAAAAAAACGAACTGAATGTTACAGTTAAATCAGTTTGAAGATTCCACTTTTGTTATTTCTGAGAATGTGTGACTTGATTTGCTTTTAGTTTAGCTTTATTTACTGCTTTAGATCAGCTGTTGACTGGCTATGCAATTCAAAAGAAGAGAATGAATGGAGAATAAAAGACAGCAAGTTAAATAGTTAAAAGGATTTCAGAGTTCATGAGGACAAAACTTGGCCACTTTTCTATATATTTCTGTAACATCAGCCAAACCTGGGTGATTCCCCCACCCCATCCACACACACACACACACTTGATTAGCTGTTTATTTATTGTTTATTGCTGAGGAAGCACTCACCCTGAGTGCTGTAATAATAAGACCCACAGACTTAAGAGAAGCATTCTTTCTCTTGGGCTGGAAGGTTGTTCTGTCTTCTACTAATATGGATACTAAACTATTCAACATTTCCAGGAGGAAAATTTTTCAGTGCAGACTTCATGGGATGTTGATTAAATAAATATACAGCTGGAATGAATTGTCTTCTATCCAGACCATCCCTATATTTTTTTATTTAGTAATTAAAGAACACCAGTCAATAACTTCTTCCGATTTTGAAGAAAGAATGGATCAGGTCTCTGTTGTTGCAATGTGCCAATTTCCTTTGATATTACAGGAGAACATGAAGCATGGATATAGGGTTGCATGAATTATGATAAACCTCGTAGAAGAATGATGGAATTAACAACTTATATGGAAATTCAGTAAAGCTAGGTTTGGTTAGAACTGGAATAAACTCTCTAATTGTTTCTAGTTTGGCATTTTCCTCAGTAATCTATTTAATTTTTCCCTTGGGTCAAAAAATCATTTATTCGGAAAAAACTCTTTCAAAATACTGTAATGAGTACTCTTTGATCTTAGAAGAGTAATATATTGATGTTAATTTCAGCATGCATACATTTGTATATTTTATACAAATATTTCATACACACACTTCATGAGGTAAAGGAACAAAAATTTGGTGGCTACTCTTCCAGAAGGTTATATGATCAGCCCAGGAAAAGTAGGGCAGGATAGCTCCAATTGTAGTCCAGATATTAGGATTTGGAAGAGGTCAAGGGTTCTGTGATTGTTTGTTTGTTTGTTTGTTTGTATCCTGCCTTTATTATTTTCACAAATAATCAAGGTGGGGAGCAGTCTGACATATCTTCTTCCACATGACAGCAATCCTGTGAGGTGGGTTGGGCTAAAAGAGTGACTAGCCCAAGGTCACCCAGCTGGCTGGACTTCAACTCATCCTGCTTTCCAGCCTGATGCCTTAACCACTAGAGTCAATATGCCATGCTATAGATTGCTTTTGTACCTTGGTATATATGAAGAATAGCAGGTTTCTGTACCAAATCTGAGAATATGTGCCCCACTATATATTCTGCAGAATATTGAGTATTATATTAATATTAGTTAGTACTTTAAATTCCAGTTTGGATTTTTAAAGGGTAGCCTTGATTTGAAACTACTGATACATATTTGTTATGTAAATTCAGCGAAATATTTTACAAAGTTTCCCATAAGATTCTAATATAAATAATGCTTGTTTAACTAGCATTGTATCCACCTAATAGAAGCAAAAAATCAGCCCACATTTAACTTTTTTTAATATTAGAATGTAAAATGAATTTAAGGAACACTGTGTTCACCATATTTTTTTAGTCAATTGAACCGATCACTGTCAGATTATTATATTTGTGTAACGGCATAGCCAACAACCTCATTATGGAATTCCATCTGAAAGGAAACTTAATTTTGTTTGTTACATGTTTTCCTTCAGATATATGGTGAAAAAGTTTTTGGTACTCTTGAGTTCATAAAGTCTTGAAATCCCTCATTGATTTAACAGGTGATTAAATTGTTGCAAAGATTATTTCTTGCTTCATATTTGGATTGCTCTTTGTTTGTTTTTTTTCTTTTATGGTTTACACTGTTAATTGACTAGTGGACTGTTCCACACACCATGCATAGAGATATTGTGGGGTGTCACAAAATTGGGTGTCACTGTTGTGTTCCTAATGCTGGTTAGGAATCCAGCTTCTAACTTTCTCATGACTTTTCAAGATTTATCAAACAAAATACAGCATACAAGCTCTTTCTTGCATTTTTTTTCCTTTATATTTAACATGGCTAGAATACTACTAGTTTCTCTCAACGGTTGATTTATAAAGTGTGATAATTAAGCAAGTGTAAGTCAATTAAGTTATATAAATTGAGCTACAGTTCTCTCTCCCTCCTCTATCTGCTATGACGGGAGGTGGATTTTGCAGTAAATTACTTTATGATTGTTCTATGATTATTCACTTTATAATGTACTATATTGTTCAGAGATTAACTATCTCTCTACTGGCAATAATACAATTTGTGCCAAAATGACAGTGTGGCTTATCTAAATGTGAAGTTGTTATTAAATTCCCCCAAAGAGCTAATCATGACCTTCAGTTAAATTTAGCCAACAACCTCATATGGCTAGCAACATTTGGGCCTCTGTTCTGGTGCCTTCAGTTCCTCAGTAATCCCTCTGCTTATTTCTTTTTTGTGTGTGTGCTATTTTTGAACACCCCTGGAATTTACATACCTGAAGCACTCCAAGATTCCTTAATTCCTTATTTGCTTGCTAGCCATATATTTTAATTTTTCCCTTTCCCTTACTCCAACTTTACCTTATATCATTGCCAGCTTCTATGTCTATTTCCATTTTCCCATTCCATGAGTGAAACCTCTTATGTGTTATTTTCCACAGCCAGGGTTATCAGCCACAAGTACAGTTTATATTCCTTTGAGACAGGATGGCAGATGAGGTTTACCTTCTCCAGTCCATCACAAAGCTCTTCAGGAGATTCCTCAAGCTCCTATCACTATCGAGATCCCTCACCTTTCTCACTAACATTTAATGGCATTTCTGGTTGTATTTAAAAGACTGAAAAGCAGGTTTCAACTCTGACTCCTCCCATGACTCCAGTGCATCCGAATTACGTCTTTGCTTCTGTCTAAAAATGATTTTTTTTTCCCCAAAACAATTTCAGGGTCTATTCGCAAAATGGCTGCCTGCTTCTGATTTGTAAGAGGCCTTTGGGAGTAGGGTACAGGGTAGTTTTTAGGTATTGTGTCAATTGTACGCTGATAAATCCAAGTCTACTTCACTTCTACATCTGAACCAGGAAAGGCCATGCCTGTTTTTGTCTAATGCTTGAATGTATTGGATCAATAGACTGAAACTGAAGCTTGAAAAGATAGATTTATTAATGAGCTAGCCTAAAGTCTGGTAATTGAGAATATAATTGTTGTACAATTATATCTCCCTGAATCTCCTTAAATATATATATATATATAATTATATCACAGCCATTGTGATATCTATGATTAGATTTCTATAATGCTGTAATATATTATTCTATGTTACGAAGATTTCAGCTGTAAAAACTATAATGGTGGATTATACGCTTACATGCATATACATATACTTCTGATTGTAGTATTGGATTGGCTGTCAGTTAACAATTCAGGATTTAGTGGATAACATATAAATCCCTAAACAACTCAAAGCAAGGTTTCTCTTTCATTCTGGCAATTGCTACAATAACAAAAATAGCGCTATAATTGCTTAAGCTTGGGTTAGACTTATGCGTCATGGCACATCAGGGAATGTATGCATCTGTTGTTCGAAGAGAGTTGCATAGCTGTTGCCTTTATACTTCTGCTAATGTTAACCTTGTTGAAATGTGCTTTACCTTCCACCCTCTTCCCAACAAAAAATCAGATCCACCAATCAGCTTGCAGGATGCGCATCTCCACACAATGCATAATTGAGATTTGGGAGGTATCTGTATCGGCCCATCTGCCGCCATCTACAACTTATGCTTACCCATCAACTTATTCACAACATAGGTATGCATTGATGCCTAGGCATAGTTGCAGGCAAGTCTAAATCAAGTTTTACCAAGAGGGTTATCTATTATTTATTTATTTATTTATTTTATCATATTTGTATACCGCCCTACTCCCGGAGGACTCAGAGCAGTGAACAGCCAAGATAAAAATACAAAGAACATACAAAAGTTAAAAACTATTAAAAATAGATTAAATAATTTGGGCTCAAAAAACAAACTTAAGACATCCAATTTATCTAAAAACATTTACAACCCAATTTAAAAGGGAGAGTTAGGCCAGACCAGCCTGTTGAAATAAAAACGTTTTTAGGGCACGGCAGAAGATGCGTAAGTCTTGGATCCTCCGTATCTCCGGGGGGAGCTCGTTCCAGATGGCAGGTGCCCCCACAGAGAAGGCTCTCCCTCTGGGGGTCTCCAGTTGGCATTGTTTGGCCGACGGCACCCTGAGGAGCCCCTCTCTATGGGAGCGAACTGGTCGGTGAGAGGCTACTGGTGGCAGAAGGCGGTCTCGTAAATACCCTGGTCCTGAGCCATGGAGCGCTCTAAAGGTGGTAACCAAAACCTTGAAGCACACCCGGAAGACCACTGGGAGCCAGTGCAGCTCGCGCAAGAGGGGGGTCACAAGGGAGCGCCACGTCGCTCCTGTCACCACCCGCGCGGCCGCATTCTGGACCAGTTGGAGCCTACGGGTGCTCCTCAAGGGGAGCCCCATGTAGAGAGCATTGCAATAGTCCAGGCGTGAGGTGACAAGGGCGTGAGCAACCGTGCGTGACCGTGCGTGACGAGTCCCGATCCAGAAAGGGATGCAACTGGCAAAGGGGACTATCTACTCTGCCTGACAAGAGTTACTCCAAGTGGTAGGGAACTTGTGGTCCTCCAGATGTTGCTGAACTAAAATTCCTAGTCCCCTCAAACATCTTGGGGGTTCATGTCGAGCTTTTGCCTAAAATTCTTTTCCATGCAAATGTCTTGTGTATGTTGCTTTTCTGCAATGCATTTTTCCATCCCTAAGCTACAGGTCCTTCCTCCCCTCTCGTCCCCTCTGGCAGAACCAAATAAGTGAGAAAAAATAACTTTCACCAATCGGTTCCAATTTGGGTGAAGTGCCTCAGAGAACATGGATCTTTTAAGGGCTGTCTTTTTCTATGAAAAAATATTTTTATCTATATTGAGGCAGGTGTCTTCAAGGATAAAGTATGATGCACATCATGAATGAGAGAAATGTATTCATGAAGTAGCAAACCTTGAAATCCATTGGTTCAGAGGGGCATTAAACTACATAATTTGTTGCTAGAGTTAATAGGAACAGCATAATCTGAATTATAGCATGTAAACAGCGCAAGAAGGGAAGAAAAATGACTGAGTATGTAGCTTTATTATGTTTGAAATGTATTGTTTGGAAATCAAATTGGTTTATTCTGAGGCCAAATGGTTTATTTTCTTTCTATAAATAAATCGGATGGAATTAAAGAAATAAATTAAAAGGATTTGTTTTACATCTTCAGTTCCCAAACGTTCTGATATTTTTCTTGATTCAAATCTCTTTTCTCTCATTTTTTCCGAGTTCAAAAATTGTTTGTATGTATATACATATATATTGTGTGTGCGCGCATGTGCATTTTTGTGTACTGTGTATCTTGAGAAAAATATATCTTTAGCAAAATGTGCTTGGGAAAAAATGCATAGTAAAATGTAAGCATTTAATTAGTACATACTGTAGATAATAAAAAAGTGGATAATAAAAATGCAAATTAACTTGGAAATATGACAGAATATACTTATGAGTAGAAATGTGTTGGAGTTATAGGAACAGGAAATAGGATGATTCGCCAACCTTTTGGGTTGGTGGATATATTTTGAGAAAAGGCTGTAGGCATTCTTAGAGAATGGCTGCCCTAAGACCAGTTCGCCAAACATATTGTTTTGTAGTTTCCTAAGATCCCTCAGTTTTGTTTTGTTATTTTGGGGGCAGATTGGCACATTTCCCAAGAAAGTGCTAAGCTGCAGCAGCATACTATCAATTTTTATTTTCTTAGGGTCCCTTTATATGCTTAGATTGTTTTCAGATGATATATGTGTAAGTGGAGCGTCCTTCGCTTTCCATTCCCACTTTTTCGGCATGTGATCATATTGGAAGCGCCTGATAGCAATTTGCAGTAAATTACTATTTATATAGCACTGTTTGCTATTCTTCCACCAAACTAAAACCTCCTGGTTTGGCTTTCAAACTTTGTTCAGCAAACTTTCCTGATAGCAATAGCAATAGCACTTAGACTTATATACCGCTTTACAGTGCTTTACGGCCCTCTCTAAGCAGTTTGTAAAGAGTCAGCATATTGCCCCCAATAATTTGGGTCCTCATTTTACCCACCTCGGAAGGATGGAAGGTTGAGTCAACCTTGAGTCTCGTGAGATTTGAATTGCCAAATTGCAGTCAGCCGGCAGGCAGCAGAAGTAGATTGCAGTACTGCATTCTAACCACTGCGCCACCATGGCTCATCCTTCCTCCATTATCTCTATCCCTTTGGCTATAAGGAGAAACCTAGGAATAGCCAGGTGCCTATCTGACTGCTCTTAACTTGCTAATTCTTTGCCATGATATTGAAACTGGCCTCCAGTATGCCATACTGTATCTACTGCTCAGCTGAATTAGAAAGTAAAAAAAAAGGTTAAGAAAATGGAATGGAATGTTAGCCTGAATGCTACTTAAAGGCAAAGATAGGAAAGTGGTAAACAGATTTTTTCCCCTTGGGCTTAATAATAGAGGCTCTGACCAGTATAATAGAGAAGAAAAGAGGTTATTAATTCTAGGAATGAAGGCAATGGCAGCTTAAACAAGAACAAGGGAGGAGAGAGAATAAAGAAGACAATAGTTAATTTGATGGCCTCTCCATTGAAAAAGTAAGGAAATAAAACTTGGAGAGAAAGAAGGCACTTTCAAATTATATATGATATAAAGATCTTTATTAAGAATACTGTGAACTGAGAGAACAGGAACTCACTGAATTGTAGTATTATAACCTGGCAAGATGACTTCTGATTGGCCCATAGTACAAGAGTTCAAGAAAGCTGATTCCTGATTGGTTCTTCATTTGAGTAGATTTCAAATTAGTCTATTCTGAAGAAATTGAAATTCGGTCTTTGAAGATGCCAGCATAGCTGCTGGCAAAATGAGTTGAAACATAATGCTAATGTGTACTTTGCTGGTGAAATCAGGTGGGCAGTGCAGTCCATCAACCATAAATATATTGTGGAGTCCTTGGTGCTCTGAGTTTATTTGCTTGCAGACTTTTCATTATCCAACTAGGTAACATCTTCAGTGCTAGTGAGTGTGAAATTTGTTCCCTGTCTGTACACGATAGCTTGCCCTGTCAGTTTTGGTGAGGATGTGTGTTTTCCTGGGTAGTCCCTTGATTGGAGTATTGTTTTCTGTTTGATTGTTTGTCTGGTGTTAATCCTCACTTATCTGGGTGTTGGCTGCTGAAGAGAATGTCTTCTGGTTTTTCTGCATCTGTAGCTTTTTATTGTCTGTTTTGAATGGTGTGAAAATATGGTTTATCTCCACGTGTCTGTTGATCTGCCTATTAATCTATAATTGGCTTCTCTGAAATATTTTGCCAACAACTATTGAGGTATACTTCTTATGATATGGGATGAAGACTGATCACTCCTGGCTTCTTTCCAACCAAATTTGGTACTATATCTGTCCATTCTCTGTTAGGTGCTTTTATAGTAAATCAAAGTCATTTCACAGTTGGAAGCTACTATTTGGGGATAAGAAAACAAAGAATCCTCTGAACTAACTGAAAAAATTGTGAGTTATAGGTAATAGATAAGCAAAAGAAAAACTGTATAGATAAGCAATAAAGAGCAAAAGGAAAACTGTATAGTGTAAAATAACCCAAAGCTTAACTAAATCTAAAGAGTTATATTCACATCCCTGATTTACAAGGAAGGATTCCAATCAGAATTCTAGACACAGAAAGGTGCTAAAGGCAATAGCTTTATGTTAAACATCTAGCAGTTATTTTCAGCACTTAACCCTGATTAATGGATATTTGGCTCTCTTTTCTCCTCATCAACTTGCAGAAACCTGAACAATCCAATCCACTGCTGTACTCAATGCATTAAAAGTATAGGTCTTTTTTAAAAATAAGTATATCTGGTTTGTTGTGCATGAACACACTTCACCTTGTAATAAATGCATACCAAAATTGTTTCCCTCAGGAGAAATGCTGTGTGAGAACCATGCCATAGGTATGTGTCACCTTCCAAGATTCATTCAACTATATTTATTTTGACTGGACTTAATGGTGGCATATCTTTCGGACTATTTTCTAGTGGCTTGACATTTTGCCCTGTTTGCAATTAACTGTCATTAGGCAGTTTTTCAGGCACATTGTTTGGCTTGCTTTTATGATAGCCTGAGGCTAACAATCTTAGGAAAACTTTGAAAATAAGGAGAAAATGCAGAACAGCATTTGCAGAGCACATAGGACATGAATAAACCCATGGGACAGTTAAGAAAGTCACTGCTTTCTGAAGTCTTTTACAAAATATCCTGATCAACATTTCTCAGGGGCATGTCAGACCTTAACCAGCCATCAGATTTTGCAGTCTTTTAAAAGATGGCTCTGTAGTTCTAGGCATTTTACATTCATGAAACTATGGATTTAGATAATCCTGGGGTGGGGGTGGGGGGGTGTTGTATTTCACCGACCTAGGGCAAGCTGCTTAAACAGAAGCTTCCAAATAATTATCAGTTGTTAATTGTTTCCAGCTCTTTTCTTTACTTTTTCAGTCTTATAATTTCTTCTGTTCTGGAGTTTCAGTCTCCTATAAAGTTTTGGCCATCTGAATTGATGTATTCATATAAGGTCACAAGAATCCGGATATTGGGGTAGCTAAATGTCCACCCAGGGTTTAAAATGAACAAAGGGTCAAAGTTAACAAATAACTTTGACCATAACCATAACAAGGGCAAATTTGCAAGTTAATGATAGGTCCTTCGCCCAGGATGGCAGACTGAGCACATAAGCGATGCTGTCTATTCAATTTTATCTATGCTGAATTGTATTTCTAGGCAGTTACAGTCATTCTGTTTCTAAATGTGTCAGCACGTTCAAAGTCTGTGCAATTGTATGGAATGTCTTTAAGGATAAGTGCAACAAACTGCTTTTCATGAGATGTTCTTCTTTTTCCCACGGACATCTTTACCAACCTTATTCAAAGGAAGATGAGCCTGAATTTTACACAAAGGAGTATGGCAAATTTAAGACAATCCTTTCTCTGCATATCCATACATAGAAAAATTCTGTGCAATCCAGCTTTACCACCTTGATAGTGTAACGTTTCCAATTCATGCTGAAATCACTTGTGGCAATTCCCCTCTTCCCCCTGGGTTTTGCATCTGTGTATCTGTGTTTCTGTATGTGTACAAATTATGCCATTTATAAAATTAAGTGACTCCTTGATCAGCATATAACAATGATTACATCTCCCAGATGCAATATTTGAACACATTTGTGCACTCCAGCAAATACAGGAAAAAAGGAAGGAGGAAAGAGTAGTTGCATTGGGAAGGGAAATAAAAACAACAGGGGGACTATAAAACTGGATGGCGAACAGACAAGTGAAATAGCTACCGCATCAATTGATCAGGGAAATAAATGAAGGAGAAGAAGACCTTGCTTAGGCATTACAAAAATACTAACATTCTTTAGGCAAGTAATCTTTTTCGAAGTCACAGGTAATCTGCAAAAGCATCCATACTTTTCAACAGATGTCTCAAGTGTTCTGTCTGGTAAATATTTTGTATCTTTAAGGAAACTTCTATTTAGAATGAGATGCCTCATATTGCCTGCAACATTGAAATGCTTAAAAAGAAGGTTGTGCTTCAGAAGCATCTTAACTTGCTTCTGCCCCCGTTCCCGTGCAGTGACAATTAACATTGAGGTCAACTGCCGAATCACCAAGGCAAGCGCTGCATTTGGCAGACTACTGACCAATGTGTGGGGCCGCCGTAGAATAAGCCTTGCTATAAAGCTCAAAGTCTACCAAGCAGTAGTGCTAACTAGCCTGATGTATGCCAGTGAGACTTGGACTGTATACAGGAGTTGCGCTAGGCAATTGAACCACTTCCACACGACCCGCCTCCATAGAATTCTGAGCATCCAGTAGCAGGACAAGGTGCCAGACACAGAAGTCCTCTGCAGAGCAAGCCTGCCATCAGTTCACACCCTGCTGATGAAAGCCCAGACACGCTGGGCAGGCCATGTTGCAAGGATGCCAGACCATCGCATCCCTAAACAGCTTCTCTATGGTGAGCTGTCTCAAGGAAAGCAGTCGCATAGGGGACAAAGGAAGCGATATAAAGACATGTTTATATCCATGTCTCTGGATATTGACACCACCTCCTGGGAAACCCTGGCACAAGATCGATCGACATGGCGCACGCTGATCCGCCAAGGCTGCTAAACATCTGCGGACAGAAGAACAACCGTAGCACAAGAGAAGCGAGCACTCCACAAAGCCAGAGTTGGAAATGCTGCAACAATGGTGCCCACGCATGCGGCAGAACATGTGGCAGAACATGTTGTGACCCAGGCCAAAGTAGGTAGTAATCGATGCAAACAATTCCAAAACAAACAGACTTTATTAGAACAGCTGAGAATCAACTCATTCTCAGCATAGTCCAAACTAAATTAAAACAAACTCTTCATAACACAAATTCTTCAGTCTAATCACCAACCTTGTTATAATTAGGCAAACTGCCAAAGGCTTCTCTTGGCAAAAGTTCAGAAGCAGAAGACCCCGACAAGAGATACGTGCATCAAGACTATCAATGTCGTTTTCCGACAGAGCCCAAGACCTGTTGCTGGTCTTTTAAGCCTTATGGGAGGGGGCAATCATCTGTTGGCCCTACTCCCAAATTGTCCTCTTTGCTTTAGCTGCTCTTGCCTTCTGGCAGCTCTTCTCATACATGCACTAGGAACAGGCTCCTTCTGTTCCTCTGCCTCTCTACTGTCAGCCTCTGGAGGCTCCGGAGTCCACACATCACTCCCCGATGGCCCTGGCCCCATCTCTGCCTCCGATGCAGAGCCCTCATCCGGGTCTTCCCCAGCCTCCAGGATTGGCCCATGTTCTTCCTCAGCCTCATCACTATCCGATTCCACTGCCAGCTCCGCAGGCTGCTGCAAACCACAACAGAATATTTTGTGCCCGTATAGGCCTTACCAACCCCTGCGGACACATCTTGGATAGCCCACAACCTGTTAAATGTCATGGTCCTCTTCAAACACAATGGATGAACATCATATCTTGCTTCTGCCACATCAAGCATACAATTTTGGTGAACGGGGACCAAGCATGAAAGAAGGGGGGAAATAGATCTACTGTATTTTACTGGAATTCCTGAAGCCTCAGATTCTGATAGTATGGAGCACTGTTTTTATAAAACAAAAACAAAAAAAATTGTGAGTGAAACCTAAATGAAGATACAATATAAGAAAGTATTTCCCAAACATTGTTTGGGATATTAGATATCCACATCCTGGGAAACTTGCTGGAGCCAATAAAAAGTAAGATTACAACTGAACAGGCATGTTTTAAAAAGAAAATTTAAAAATGGAAGTAAAATGGGAGTTTATACTACTTGTACAAGGAAAGATACTAGGAACTCTGGAGAATATGTTTACATACAGGATTCCACCTCTAGTTTCCTGTATTGAGTTTCTCTTGAAGGGAATCCAGAATTTTGTACTTTGAAAGAAAGCTAGAGATATATGAAAATGTCACTTCTAGAATTTCTTCACTTGTCCAGCATTTCTGATGGAGAAAAGGAATTGCTATTGGACACAAAAATATGAAGAGCTAACTCTCACT
Source organism: Pantherophis guttatus (assembly GCF_059756535.1). NCBI lineage: Eukaryota > Metazoa > Chordata > Lepidosauria > Squamata > Colubridae > Pantherophis > Pantherophis guttatus. Next base: position 199,904,215 of record NC_142063.1, on the reverse strand, counting down.
AAGAGAAACTGTCACTAAGAAAGGAACCAGACCTTCAAGAATCAGGGCTATCGGGGGAGCCAAACATGGTTTAAGGTGAAAAACTGTAAGAAAGGCACATTTCCAAGTTAACGTTGTCCAGGATGGCAGAGGGAACAAACATACTAGAAGCTGCCGAGACAATCTTTCCCATACCATATTGTATGTCAAGTCACTGTCACTGTTCTAAATATGTGTCAAGTCACTGTCACTGTTCTAAATGTATGTCAAGTCACTGTCACTGTTCTAAATGTGTGTCTGCATGTTCAAAATATATGCAATTCTTGGCATGTCTTTAAGGGTGCTGAGTCCTGCCTTTGAATGATGTATTTCGTTTATCTTGGCAGTGAATAAATGGCCACCCCGGGATAGTAGTGGGAATTGTGTACGTGAGATATTTACAAGATATCAAATCTATATAATCAAATGTTGAAGCCTCTGTTCTCCATTTTGGTTAGATGAAGTGTATTAACAGGAGTTTTCTTAGTTCTAATTAATATATATCAATGCAGGACTGTAATGTTCGACAGTAAAAAATAAATCAAGAAACAAATGAGGGTATGAGGATGGAAGGAAGCAAAAAAAAAACCAGTCCTCCAGTTTTTAAAAACAGACAGAATTCCAGAGCAGAGAGGGAGGCTGCATTTCAAATGAAGTGATGTTCGTGCTTTGTCTAAAAACAAATCCAATTATTATCATTAGAATGTGAATTCTAAATGTGTGAGGAATGTTCTGTTTTTACACCAAAAGTATTTTGAGGTGTAACCTTTTTTATGTTCAATCTTTGTAGCATTTAGTGTCACAAGGAGAATTAAAACATATTATTAATTCTTCCAGCATTGCAATGTGAAAGAAGCAGTTGGTTATTTTGGAAAGTGAAAAAGCAAGACAAGACAGGATAAAATGTTGGATGAGCCATAGCTTTGATAAGAACCTAACAATAAAAGGATTACCTTGTTTCTTTTGCTTTTGAAATCATAGACATCCAAAATAATAGACCGCCTATGTCTTGTAACAAGAAGAAACAAGGAGCTTTGCTTTATTTATTTGTTTGTTTGTTTGACTGAATCCTAAATGGCTCTGGGAAACTTGCAACTAAAACTTCCTTTCTTTCACTGTAAACCCCTCATCTTTGGAGTTTCCTCCCTCTTCATTTTTTTCCAACCTGTTACTCTTTATTTATTTATTATTTATTTATTTATTTCATCAAGCATGTATTAGATAACAGATATAAGAATAGACATAATTATGAATACATGAGATGGATACAAATAGAAGGAAACATTAAGACAGGGACGATAGGCACGCTGGTGTGCTTATGCACGCCCCTTACAAACCTCTTAGGAATGGGGTTGAAAGTAGACAGTCTAAGGTTAAAGTTTTGGGGGTTTGGGGGAGAAACCAGAGAGTCAGGTAGTGCATTCCAGGCATTGACCACTCTGTTGCTGAAGTCATATTTTCTGCATATTGAGCCACCCAAATTTCCATGGTCACACTGATGGACTTGTGAGAGTTTTAGTCTTAACATATCAAGGGAGGACGGTTTAGTAGTTCCATAATTCTATCGTTCTGACAAATAATAATGGTTTTCATCTATTGGTCTTCCTGTATTGATTATTTCTTTCTTTGATTTTGCATGTGTCTATCTGATACTTAACTCACTATTTTTTTCATTCTTCCTTAAAAATGTGAATTTTAATGCCTGAATTTAGACTTTCTATTTAAAAGTATTCAATGTCATTCTGGATTCAAAATCACTCTCTTTCAACCTTAGGAAGGAGGCAAAGGCAAACCACTTCCAATGTATCTTACCAAGAACTTAATGTCACATAATTAGTCGAATATTATAGATATATAGTTTTCCATATCTTTGCTAAACATTTACTCCCTGGTAATGTAGAAAAAGATGGGGTCTGTTTCATCCCCTTATACCATTGATAAGGTTATACTGAGTGTGGCCAGCAATAAAGTGCAGAAATATATCTGTGCTACCCAGTGGTGGGTTTCAAAATTTTTTACTACCGGTTCTGTGGGCGTTTCTTGTTGGGAATGGCAGGGGAAGGATACTGCAAAATCCCCGTTTCCTCCCAATCAGCTGGGACTCGGGAAGCAGAGAATAGATGGGGGCAAGGCCGGTCAGAGGTGGTATTTACCGGTTCTCCAAACTACTCAAAATTTCCGCTACTGGTTCTCCAGAACTGGTCAGAACCTGCTGAAACCCACCTCTGGTACTACCCCTAAGAAAGATTCTGAATTGCTAACTTGCTTTCCTACAGAATATGGAGGATCTACATGCTTCAATGCTTCTTGTGTTTGTTAATTATCTCCCTTTTTAATATCTTTTAGCACTTGTAAGATAAGTTTGATATTAGAAGTAGTACCCTGAATTTTCAGTGGGAGTGAGGAGAGTTGGTTGAAGAGATTAAATGCAGCGTAGAAGGACTGAATGTTAGGCAGAATAGAAAGTGTGAACTTAAATTCTCAATAAGAAAATCCCTCCTGGTTTAACTTCTTTGAATTAAAGGAAGCATATTTAATCTGCAGAATAATTATGTTTACTTCAATCTTTATTCATTACAAGGAGCGTGCTTTTGTCCAGATAAAATTCCTTTTTGGTTTGGGGAGAAAAATGCAAAATTGCTCCGGCATTTAGACATAATACTTATACAATTGAAATAGATCTTTGCTTGCTTCATGTGCCATTCAAATCTCATGGTAAGATTGGATCACCTAAAATGCTTTAAGTTAGAACTAGAAGGAGAATTGCATTTTATGGTTTCTTTGTCTTCATTGAAGGCTTTCAAACAGAAGCTGAATAGCCATCTATCAGGGATGGTGAAGTTAATCCTACAGTGTGTAGGGGGTTGATGACCTCTTAGCTCTCTTCCAACTCTATGATGATCTGATGGAAAAGAAGTGCTTAATGGTTAGCTAAGGAGTATTTGCCCTGTGTTGTGGCCCCGCCTCTGAGCCTGTCCCATCGGAGGAAGAAAGCTCCAAGCATGAGGAAGAGGAGTCAGCCAGGCCTCCCTCTCCAGGCCCCTCCCCTCTGGCATTGTCTCAGGTGCCGGCCGAGGGAGAGGAGATCAGTAGGGAGACAGCTGGCTCGGATCAGAGTGATGAAGAAACATCATTTCTGGACGCATGCCTCCAAAGGCGTGATAAACGTTTGCAGCAGCTTAGGAGGCGTGCTAGGGATTAGAACTGAGTCACTGGACCACACCCGAGAGACTAGATAATAGAGGGTAGTGGTCAGTGATCCTTGTGACGAACAAAAGTAAACCTTGGATAGTCACTAAAGCCTCGTTCGGAACTGCGGAGAGAGATATTATTTCTGCTTGGACTTTTTGCACGTTAAGTACCTTATCTTTCTGTTTGTGAAAATAAAGGCATTTGGCAGATGGTGTGTCTATCGCTGCCAAGTGGGAGATAAGACCTGGGTGCGTTCCAAAGTGTTTCCTTAACCCTCAGCTGGCTGTGTTTGTGTGTGTGTGGGTACGGGGACAGATCACCCTGAAAGATCAAAATAGTCTATGGAGATTCTCAATCATCCAAGTCATGGTTGTCCTGAAGTGCTTTTCAAAAGACAACCGGACTTTCTGTGTTTTTTTCTTGAAAATGTTTCGTTTCTCAGCAAAACTTTTTCAAGAAAATGTTTAAGAAGCTTCTTGGATGAGAAGTGAAAAGTTTTCAGGAAAAATACAAACTCTAGTTGCCTTTTGAAAAGCACCTTTGGGACAAACATATGTTTTCAAGTCTCTCAAGTGTTATCTAGTATTGTACCAGGGTTCAGTCTTAAGTAGTTCTAATAATATTGTGGTTGCCAACTATACAGTGAACTAAGAAGGGAAGGTTTTTATGACAAGGAGATTGAAGACAAGTGTACTTGCATTGTTTCTAGAGAAATGTTGTAAATAGGAATTTATTATGAATTTCAGGGAAGGGAAGGGAGTTATTTGGCAAGACGATAATTTGAAAGACCAAATATTGAAGGAGAACAGCAGGAAAGCTTACATATAATAAGTCTCAGACTTTAAGATTGGATTACAAGGAGATTTTCCAAGCTATCAGCATAGATGTGGGAATAAGGGTAAGAAATGAAAGAAGAATATGCTGTATGCAGGAGGGAGAGAGGCTCTGGGCATCTGTGTTTTTCAGAGCGTGGGAACCTTTAATTAAAACATGTGATTGCTGCTACTTCAGTGAGACTTGACATGTGACCAACAGTTCATAGCGTCCAAATTCATCTTCGCAGTTCTCGGTTATCCATAGCAGAATCCCGTTCCCTAAATTGGCCAATTGCAGTTTTGTAAAATATCCTGGCTGGGAGTTGTTTTTCTCATATGGCATTTAATTCACCATTTACTGCTGTGCATACTTTTGCTTTCTCACGAATGTTGCTCTCAGTGTAATATGAGAGTAAAAATTAGATCAGATTCCATCAAGAAAAAGGAATAGCAGCTGGCATGGGGAATTCTGTGACCTCCACAATCATCTTAGCACATGTATATGCTCCCTTAAAGCATGTGTAAAGTCTACATTAAAATATGTCAGCTTCCTGCTACATAATATGGCTCAAATGGAAATGAGGTTGTTATATTATCATCAAGAGGTTTATTCATTAACCTTCCAAAAGAAGGTCTGAACTCCATGGTTCTTTTCTTGCATATTAATAAAAGACAGCTAATGTAAAAGCCAGTTTGGTGTGGTGCTTAAAGCAACAGGCTAGAAACTGGGGGCCTATGAGTTCTAACCCTGACTTAGGTACAAAGCCAGCTGGGTGATCTTGGGCTACAGGTAGTCCTCAATTTATGTCTGTTTATTTAATGACAATTTCAGGTTATGAGGGCCTTACCACCCTCATCAAAGTTACAACCATCATATCACCCCAGCAGTCCATGTGATTGCAATTTGGATGCTTGTTAATCAGCTCACATTTATGATGGATACAGTGTCCTGCAATCACATGATTGCAATTTGCGAACTTCCCAGTAGGCTTCCAACAAGCAAAGTTAATTGGGTAAAGTGGATTTGCTTAACAACTGCGTCATTAATGCCCTCTGTAAAAATAGTCATGAAATCAGATCTGGTCACATGAAGATTCCTTTAATGACTGCATTGATTAGTGAAGTGAAAATCCAGTCCCAGCTGTGGCTGTATGTTGAACAATACCTGCAGTCAGTTTCTCTCAGCCCTAGGAAGGAGACAGTGGCAAATCACTTCTGAAAACTCTTGCCAAGAAAACTGCAGGGCCTTGTCCAGACACTTTCTGAGAATTGGACATGACGGAATGGTAGAAGAAAAAATATAGAGTCAAAAACTGAGCCCCAAAGGCCCAAATTTAAGTATTACCTCTGCCATAAGCTTAGACAATAATACAAATCTTCCTTATTGTTTTGTTGTAAGTGTGTAAAATAGTATTTGAAACAAGTATTCCTCAACTTCCAGAGGGGGGAGGGGAAAATGCTAGCAAATGCCACTGTTCTGAAAGGCTCAGGACACTGATGGGTAAGGGGGAAATTCTGACATTTGCTAACGTTTTGAGCCTTCCAGAACAATAGCATTCACCAGTGTTTTGCCAGATTTGTGGTCTGTCCCTCAGTACCCTGGAGAAATGAACCTCAAATGTTTGAAAATGCTAGCAAATACTAGGTTATTGTGATTTCTCTCTCCGGTCAGGCAGGGAGAGGACCTGAGCAACCGGTTGTGTTGGGAGGCCTGAGCCTTCTCTCTGCAACCAGATCATGGAGGCCTGGGCCCTCTTCCTGACATTCTGATGAATGATGCACACGGTTGCTTAATAACTGCAACTGGGAGAGCCAAGATTGTGGCTTTTGAGCAAAGTGGTCAGGTGGCATCTCACTTAATGACCATTTCATCAGTGACTGAGATTCTGGGCCCAATTGTGGTTATAGGTGGAGGATTATCTGTATGTCCAAAACTGTATGATGATATTGTTAGTAATGGGATTGTCCTTCTTCTTATTCATTCTTGTTTGATTCTCTCCGTTAACACACAATCCCAGTCACCATGCTTTCTACCCCATTCTGTTTCATACCTGTCCATAAACCTGTCCATTTCTGCTTGTTTGTTACACCTTTCTACCAACCTTGATTGTTTTCTTAAGGGAAGGTTTAACCCTGGTGTCACTATTCAAAGAGAACCTTGAAGAAAAGTTCCTCTGGATGAATCTAAACGGAATTTCTTTTTTCTTCTATTTTTCTTTTCTGTTTAGGAATGGTCAGAAGAAATCTTCAGTCTGGCAACAAACCTGTTGGCACAGAACATGTCCAGGGATGCTTTTCTGGAAAAAGCGTAAGTACCAAAATCCTTATTGTGCGGGAAGTTGCTTCAGTTTCTTATGTGTCAGCTTCCCTTTTTTTTTTTTTTTTGAAAGAATTATTGCTACCAATTGTTTTCATGATGATGGATTACTGCCTCTCTAAACATGCTTTTTCCTCCTTTCTCACTGAGATAGCAAACTGAACGTCTTTTTAGAAAGAGAACTAAGAAGCTCAGCCATGATGACTCAAATAGGTGTAGTCTGAGCTTTTGTTAGCACCATCTTAATACTTTATGTAATACACTTCCTATTCTAGTAATGAATATACAAGAGGAGTCACAGCAGCAGATAGTGTGCTAAGCAACTCTCTAATTCATGTTTGTGGCCCAAAAATATAGTTCATAATCAAGGTATGTATTCCTAATTGTGAAGTATTTGGATGCAGAAGCCCACAATTTTGTCACTTAGCTTATGCATGGGGAGGAGGAGAATCTTTTCATCCTTATTTATGGTTACGTGGCAGAAAGCTCTATTATTCAGGAAGGATCTCTGTGGATACATTTGGCACTTCACGAGTAAAGAAGGAAGTCAGCAACATCCTGAGAAATCTCCTGAGAACCTTGAGAGATGTTCTACTAAAAGTTAGAGTAGGAACCTGAACTAAGTTCTTTAAACAATCGGCTTGAATCCTTCAGCAGTAGGGATTCGTAAGACACCGAGTCTGTTCTGTTTTTTAGCAGTAGATTTGTGATCAGACAACTTCTCCAGATTTGACTGGGAGCAGATGGATATGGCACTTACTTTATAATTTTTATAAGACAGCAGGAGGGTCTGGTCTTTTTTATAAAAAATGAAAATCTTATCCACTTAAAGTTATACACCGCTCTGTTAGAATGTTGGGGCTCCTTTTTCAGTATGTCCTGGAATGAACATGTGACTACCACTAGCTTATATATCTTTCTTATATCTAAGAAAGATATAAAAGACTTTTCAGCATGGAACTACAGGAGCAATCTCCATCCTCCACTACCACCACCCAACTTTTTCCTCCGGAGATTGATTCTGGCAGTTCCCTAGATAGATCCAGATTTGAATCCCAGTAGAATTCTGGAAAAAATTCATTTGAATCTTCACTTCAATGGATCTGCAGCGGTAACAATATTTAGTATGCATTACCTTAAACCTGCTGGTCAACATAGCATAAATAATAGTGGCCAGTTCTAAAACTATATTCATTTTCTTATCGATTGGCTAGTTGAAAACTGACAGATCTGGATTCCTGATACTGCTGCTTAAGGTTATAAACAACAAATGACAGGCTTATCTCCTTATGATGTGCTATCTATTACCATGTTTCCCTGAAAATAAGACCCTGTCTTATATTTTTTTGAGCCCTAAAATAAGTGCTTGGCCTTATTGCCATGCGCTCAAAAGCCCGATTGGGCTTATTATCAGGGGATGTCTTATTTTTGGGGAAACAGGGTATTAGCTGAACAATAAAGGGCTACAAATTTCCCCCTCCCTTTCTTAATTGCCTGTTCCTTTGCCCTCAGAAGCAAATAACTGTAAATTTGTTCCTGTGAAGTCTGTAGGCACGATGTGTTGATCCAGAAGGCTTTGAAACAAAAGCACAAAGGGTGGTGTTGATGACAACATCCTGGGGCAAAAATAGTTGGCATTTTTTTTCAGCTTAAAGAGGAAACGCGTAAATATACCCAAGTTTATCTACAGTCATGCAGATGACTGAGCAAGAATAAACGGAGATATATTTAAACTACATGTTACACACAAGCATATGTAATGAAATCCTGGTGACATTTTTTTAAAAAATGCTGTTTTTCGGTAGAAAATGTAATGCACAGAAAGGTGTGTTCTCTTTCACAATGCTTTCAGAGCCGAATGATTTCTATAAAAGAGTTCCCCAAGAATTAACAGCTCTTCACACACCACATGTTCCATATGGATATTTCCTGCACTGTAGATGAGAAGTCCTCAACTCCCGGGCTGCAGCCCACTACTGGGCTGTGGCCAATTTTTAACTGGGCCCCATGAGCAGCAGGCTGGCGTGCATGCATGTGTGCACAATTTGATTTGTGTGAGTGGCAGGCCAGCACGCGTCCACGTCAGAGGTGGGTTTCAGCAGGTTCTAACCAGTTCCTGAGAACCGGTAGCGGAAATTTTGAGTAGTTCAGAGAACTGGCAAATACCACCACTGGTTGGCCCCAGAGTGGGGTGGGAATGGAGATTTTGCAATATCCTTCCCCCAGGAGTGGGGAAGGAATGGGGATTTTGCAGTATCCTTCCCTTGCCACGCCCACCAAGCCATACCACGCCCACCAAGCCACACCCACAGAACCAGTAGTAAAAAAATTGTGAAACCCACCACTGGTCCACATCTGCACGTGGTTGTACAAGTTGAGCTGTGTGTGCTTGTGCGCTGGCCCGTTGCTCATGCAACCCGGTTCCCCCCACCCAACAAAAGTTGGGGACTGCTGCTGTAGATGAATCCTTTTTGAAAAATCTACTGGATTAGAGTAATGCAAAGAATGAAATCATTGATATTCAGATTTAGGTTCCACTAAAGAAGTACAGATGAACTGCATTGCCAAGATTTCTTGAACTGTTTGATGAATTAACTGGAATAATAATAATGTTTTCTTTAAACCAAAATTATAAATATTATACTTATAATTTAATAAGTTGTAATGTCTAACCTGTTTATATCACAGGAGAATAGACAAGGGATATTCCAATAAGAAAAGGAGAAGGATTTGCTTGAAGATTAAGTGAATGTGGAGAAAAGGGCAGTTGAAATTTTTCAGCAGAAGGGTTTAATCCTGCCTACAGCTATTTTCATTTTCCCCTTTTTTTTTCTCACTCCCAAGCCAGCTTCTTAACTTCAGAGGGTAAAACTAGTGAAAAACATTGGAAGCATAGTATCACCTTTCTCTTCCCATCATTTCTGCGACTCCTGACAGCTTGATTCATTATGTATAAGGTAGCTGTTGTATATCATATACTCACAGATAAGCCAAGAATTTTAGATCCTCAAATACATCCCCAAAACTGGGTTCAGTTTATCCATGGATAGGCTTAACCACGAGTGTATACAGTAATAAGCTTTTGTGAAACAATGTAGATTCATTTCAAGTGAGTGTTTTGGGGCAGTGGAGATGGCGTCATTGGATCTGGGAAAGCAAAGAGGCCATTTGATTTAATTGAAGCAATCTGCAGGGCCTCAACCACTCCAGATCAGTGCTTCGAGAAAAGGCTCTTATCAATCCCCTCTTTCATTACTGGCTAAAGTGCTTTCAAACTGGGTGGCTTTGGGATTGTCTACAAAATGAAGTAGAGTTAGCCTGCTTACAACAACTTTGGTCAGTGCAGAGGGAGCTTTAGGCAGGGCAGCTCTATCGTGCAGTGTGGTACCCAGCCAAGTGGTTATTGTGGTAAGCACTACAGACATACTTGTCTCCTACCAATTATTCACCAATACTTACTAGGCAGTTTACCTTCTGGATGCACTACATCCAGGTTCCGCAGAATGGGGAAGATCCCATCAGTCATAGAGTGTAGGCTGTGATTAGAACACAGATTTATTCCACAGTGGTCCCTGCTCTTCAGAGATCAGAATGGCCCCAACCCTGTTAGCCTTTCATAAGACCTTAAAAACCTGGCTACGTTCCCGTGCCTGGGGTGCTGAATGTGTTAAGGGCTCCGTTTCCTAGCTATATTGCTAACTGGCCAAGTATCTCAACTGCTATGTATATTTATTTTGGCCATTTCTATTGTTTCTACTATTTCAAAATGTTTTAGTATTTTGATAGTAATATGTATTTTTTTTTTTAATTGTAAGCCCAGTCATTGACTGAGATGCATGGCTATAAAAATTGAATACTTGCATGCATACATACATGAATACATATAGAAGGCATCTGGTGAACATTAATAGGCCTGTTCTGTTTAAGTAAAGTATCCCTTCAAAAACTTCACGGTGCCATATGTTATTTACATTTATTTCCAATTAAGCAGTTGAGCTTGTCCCTCTGTTTTTACCCTACATTCCTACTTCTGAAAGAGAAATGACTTTTTCACATGGCTATAGAGGGCCCAAAAGCCACCCTGATAAGAGTGAACTGTTTGAATAGAAACGTGCCATAAGCAGCTTGAATGCAAGAACTTGGAAGTCACCTAAAAGATCATCAAGTCCATCTGTCCACTGAAGGATTCTGTCAGCACTTCAACCTGCATTTACTCTAGTGCACAATCTCTGCTTAGTGAAGTTTTCCAGTTTCCCATATCCATGACCTGTCTTTTTAATGAACAGAGTACAGATTTGTATTCTGTACAATACAGAATTCATATATGTATAATAGAAACATGTAAGAATAGTGTAAAACAAACCAATTTGAACAAAATTCTGTTTTTGTTTTAAACACTGGGGGGACTCGATTATTCCCTGAGAAGGTGCACTTAGAAATGTCATTACAGGTAAAGATCATTTTCTTGATGTTTAGATGCATTAAGCTTTTCTTGGAAACAGTTTGGGTGAGATTACAATTTTCTTCAATAGAACAAAGTACAAGGTTGTTTTATGGTAAACAATAGATAAAGCAAGTTCTAATATTGTGATTGCAAATAATTTCTCACCAGCACATTATTTTGTTCCTTAGGTACACAAAACTTAAATTGCAAGTCACTACAGATGGGCGTATCCCTTTGAAGAAGTAAGTTGGGTTCCATTGTGTCATTGCATGTTCTACAGTATTATGAAACTCACTTTCTAGGCACCATTTAAAAATAGAAGCATGCCGTGAAATTTCATTATTGTGCAGTGCTTTTCACTTTATGATGGTCAAGCTGTGTCTGGATTATACCATTTCAGATTGTAAATGGGGGAAGGGGGTGTCTTTGGTTGTTTTACCATATACAAAATAATTCACTCTCCTCTTCTGCAAACCACACACAGACATGCCAACATAGTTAGCATGTGACAAAGAAGGCATTACTGAAAACTTTTGTTGTGTAAAAGAAATATAAGTACACAAGGGCATTCAGTTGTATGAAGCTTCCCAAGGGTTAAACATACATTGAATCAGAATAATTGCTGTGAGAGATCAAAATACATGGCAAGATGTCAGACTGAAGAGCCATGTTTCTCATATAGCTAGTCTGAAATGCAATATTAATTAGCCCATTACCCATAAGTGCAACTAAATACATTATGACATAACCAATGTTGACGTATGGTCAACTATTTGTTGATTGATGTTCCCTATGTGGAATAGAAGGAATGGGGAGCATTTAATCCTTTACTTTAGGCAACATAATGCCTCTGGCAAGTCATATAGGTTATCCAATTGTAGTGTAGGAGGGTACAGCTCAGAATTAAATTAATCACCACAGTGGGAACAAAATCTTTGTTTCAGAAATGAAGAATTGGAAAAAACCTTGCCAGAAATGCATAAAAATAAAGTTGAAGAGTGAATCAGATTTATTTTGTACAGATCAAATGTGCAAGGCCTTTCAGTTTATTTGCTAATGACAGCCCAGTAGTTTCCTAGATTAGTATTTTGGTGGCAGATATGAATGTGAAAGCACTGTGTGCTTTCGATATCAGCCATTTTGGCCTTTAGGATAGGGATGGAAATTAGGTATTGCTGAACCCCAGGTTCCATCAACATGGTTCAAAAGCAAGTGATGGAAGGAGCTGTGCTTCACAAATATCAGCTGGGTCTCCAACCCAGTTCTAGAATATTATTTGAGCTTGTTTGGGAAGGGAATGTGCACGGTGATATATGCAGAACTGAAAGGGCAATAATTATCTCTTAGCAAGTTCATTCTAACAGGATCATCCACCCATCTACCTACATCCAAAATGTATCTTACTAATATATAAAACTCGGTTTGAAAAATTTTGCATCGTAAGCGTCAGAGACTTAACATTGCTTGTGTCACCTTGTCCAAAATAATGCAGGGTATCTGATTTTTTTGTAATGTCTGAATTGGTTCTAAAGTTAGATGGAGAGAAATGATATTCTCTGATAAATTTAGATGCCACTGAGTATATGAATATAGAGGCAGCCAAATATAGAAATTCAAAAGAGAAGGAAGGAAGGAAGGAAGGAAGGAAGGAAGGAAGGAAGGAAGGAAGGAAGGAAAGAAAGAAAGAAAGAAAGAAAGAAAGAAAGAAAGAAAGAAAGAAAGAAAGAAAGAAAGAAAGAAAGAAAGAAGCAATCTTTTAGACAGTGTGATACTAGCAAACCAAGAATGTATGAGGGATTATTGAAGAGTATTTCTCTTTTTTTCTATTTTGCAGTATTTATCGCTTATTCTCCTCTGACAGAAAGCGTGTTGAGACTGCATTGGAAGCTTGTAATCTTCCATCTGCTAGAGTAAGTATTGAAACTTTTTTTGCCTGGTTTTAATAAGAAATGTTGGCCTCCGCTTCCCTTCCAGGCATACAATCCAGGTACTCTGATGTTAGTTCTAGTGTGTGTCAGTTCTAGAATTTTTCATGCACCAAGTTTGTATGCTTGTCTCTAGGTACATCCTATTGTTCAGCATTCTAATAGGATTCCAGCTTGGCAAATTTGCTGTATCTACCCTTAGCTGGCTTATTTACTGAAAGATATTGGCTGCTGTTTTAGCGAGCAGCACTGGGGTAGGAAAAAGAAAAATATGTCAGAGCCTCAATAGGGATTTAAATGTTTTGGAGAAATATATTCAGCAACAAGGCAAGAGAATATCATGTCATACGTTTCCTCCAAACAACCTAAAGTGTTTGATTTGAATCTTAAGGAAGAAATGCTCTAAGAATGGTTCTCAGTGTCACTTCCTCTCCTACACATTTTGGAGAGTGAAATCTTGAATTTGAAATTATGTATCCACTATCTTTCCAATTAGGTTGGTTGACAAAACTTTTTAAGGACTACATTATAAAATATCAATTAAGTAAAAATGCAATGTGAATCTTTAGACGTTAAAGTTAAACAGTAGAAACCAAAAAAAAAAAAAAATGATAAAAAATTTATCTTTGCCAGAGAAAACCTGTACAGAAACAGAATTTGTAATAAGTGCTTAGGAAAATAAACCCTGATTACTGATAGCCAAACAAGAGATGAAGAAACTCCTGGGTGGGTGGAATTGAAAGAGCCTGGTGAGCAGAAGTGTGAGGATAAAGGATACGTTGCCAACTTTGGTTTAATTAATGTGGAATTTATCTTTGTGGAAGGAGAAAAATATAAAGTTATTTAATTAATACCTTCAAGTACATCCTGATCTGTGCTGACAGTAGACAAAAGCATTCAATATGGAAAAATGTCTCATCAGTCTCTTCCTGCAGGCAACATTGATTCCTTTTGATGGGGAGAGACACTGAGGATTATCTGATTAGTAAGCTTTCCTCCTACATGCCACAAAAATGCATATGGGATGTTAAGAATTCTACCAAAAAAAAAATTTAAAAAAAGGCACCAGCAAGAAAAATATTATGCAGCTTTAACAGTATAAAGAGGAAGGGAAATTACCATGACAGAAATATGCAAGAACTGTTACATAAGCAAAGAGGGCTGAAGATTATGTCCTGGGAAATAAGATAATATTCAGAAGCAATTCAGGCAGGCTCCCTCTGATTCATTGGGATAAATTTGGGGAGGAGTTACAGCACAATCAGGCTGGCAAGCTTCTGTTATTATAGCCTATCTCAATAAGATATAGCTTTAGTCTTCCAGTAGAGTTGATTTTCTATTCTGGTCTACCTAGTAGGTTGACTGATAGCCACCCACAAGCTACAAAGCTGAAGTTGGGCACATTTAATATCAAACCAGCAATGTTGAGAGAGGAAGTGGTATTCCAGATACTCTAGTTCAAGATGGCCTCTGGCTTGTTCATTCAAAATCAACATTCTGCCCATTTTGGGTGGCCAATGAAGTTATTTATCAAGTGATGGAATGTGTATTTTTCTCCCTCTTACTATTGAAAGCTTCACAGCTGAAGTTTTTGGGTTATTCTTGAAAGTCAGCCCAATATGAAATGCAGATATCTTAAGAGGGGAAGCAAATGTGAAACATCACTTGATTTTTCTACTGGCTCCTGGGAATTTTTCCAGTCACTGGGATGTTGTGGGGGAAAAGGCCCTATCTTTAAAAAACAAAAACCCAGAAGAAAGTTGACAACAGTATCTTTTATCTTGCCAGCTCTTATTACCTTGGTAGTTGTACAAAGCAAAGAAATAAATGGCTCTAGCTTTTCTATCTTAGTATTTCTCTCAACACAGCAGTATTCAAGCAAACCAGACCTACGTTTGCTACATTTTTGTCTATTTCAAAAAAACCTTTTATGTTTACTTTGACATTTCAGGTGTAGCTTCCTATGAGCAAAGATTGTTTACCCATCCACTCTATAATTTTGCATTAGTTTAATTACTTTTGTTATCTCTTGTGATACTTTTTACATTTCTGATAATGTAGTATATTATATAGTGTATTACAGCAAAAATTTGTCAGTGACTCTCCCGAAGAATTAACTGTTGAATGTCCTAGAGAAATAGAGTAAAAATTGTGAATCAGAAACCCATTAAAATATATTACTTAGTGCAAAAAGCTAAATATTATATGGTTCACATCCTTCATTCACAATGAACTGTAATCATTGTTAACATTCAGACCTTAGAAGCAGAATGTGAATTTTTAATTTGGAGTGTGTACCATGTCATCCTCATTTTACCGACCATTCATTCAGCAACCATTTGAAATTACAGTGGTGCTGAAAAAAACTTTACAGCTCATTTACTGCCTCCACAGCATACCTCAATCACGTGATTGCCATTATAGGCAGTACAACTTTTATGCCTGACCTGTAGTTTCTTCTCCCCCATCCCCTGCAAAGCAGAGATATTGGAGAGGAAGGGATTTCACTACAGTAAGAGAGCAGCAAAATTGAAGAGAGAGAGGGATTTCAAGAGAGTAATCTATTAGCTTTTCTATACATCAAAAGCAATGTCAAATTGGCAGTCTGAGGCTGGGATCCATTGGCATGCTACACAAACAGTTTACAGTGCTCTCTTGAAATCTTTTTCTCTCTCTTTCTTCTCTGTAAAACGGGTGGGGGAAGAGAAAAAGCAAGCAATTTCTGTAGGCAATCTCATCTTTGCCTGACCTTTTCCTGCTGCCACTGTGGTTGCATTATTCTCAGTTTGTGGAAGAGCAAACAGCTACTCTCATGAAATCTCTTTTGGTCCAGTTCTCTGTTCTATCACTGGTTATCATCTAGTTAAGAAAATAGATCAGGTTTGGGAGACCCAGTTCAATTGGTCCCTCCCAAGCAAACCTATAGGACAAATAAATAAGTACAATGATTTATTTCATCATTGATCAGAACAAAAGAGTTGAACAACAAATTGCACAACAATAATGTAACATAATTAGCTAAATTGGAAACATGTTTGGTGTAATGGTTAAGTTGTCCTAGAAACCAAGAGACTGCGAGTTCTAGTCCCATCTTAGGCAGGAAAACCAGTTAAACCAGTCACTCTCAGGCCAACTTCACATGTTTGTTGTTATGGGGAAAATAGGAGTGGGAAGAAATATTGGTATATATAACTCATGGTAACAACCATGAGTTATATATGAAAGAAAGGTAGAATTTAAAAAAAATCCATTAAAGTTCATTCTAAAAGCTTAAATTTTTTAAAAATATATATATATAAGATTCTAATGACAATGCATACCAATGAAATGAGTGGTCTGTTTCTGACCAGTCTTCTACCCAAGGCATTTATATAGATAAAATGAAAGAATACTTGTGCATAAACCACTTACACTCCTGGAGATTAGTTGGTATATAAATCCAAACATTCCCATCAAAAGTAATAATGATGGCATGACATCTTAATTTTGCAATCAGATGTCTATAGATTGAAGTATCCAGCTTTTGTATTGGTATAGCAGGGGGAAAAAATAAAGATTTGTCTGAACCCAGAAAGAGGCACAGGTTTGGTGCATGTTGCTTACTTCAGCAGAGAAATTTAAGGTGAGAAGTTTTTTTTTGTTGTTGCTGTTTTTAAAAAGAGTTGTTTAGGTAAATGCTCAGTTTTATTTTTCACAGCCAGGTACTGCAATTAAGTTCTTCAAAATGAAATGAAATAAATCATTTTGGCCACGCCAAGTTTAAACACAATTCGGTGACAAGAAGTTACAGAGCTTGAGAATAAGGTTAAAAGTTTTGAATGAGTAAATAAAACAAGGGTGGACACACTAACTTACAGAAGAAGACCTAATATACTTAAAAGAGCTAAAATTACAACATTTTTTGTAATTTTACAAAAAAGAAAAAAGAAAATAACTTACTCAAGCACGATTCCAATTACTAAATGCTAAATGGTTGTGATAGTGAACGACTAATTTAATAGCTGCTAAGTAAGGCATAAAAATAGTTGAAAAAAGCCTAGGTAAATAAGGGACAATGTGTAAAAGCGATTAGGTTGCTATTGGAGATATGAGAAGTTGTATAATGCAGTGCTTATACATTCTTTGAACAATATTTTTTTTTCAAAATGCATGTACAGTACTTTTATCCTGCAGAACTCTGTCATCAAATACCATTTCTGTTCAGTCCCTTTCCCTTTTTGATCTCATGGCAGTGGTTAACTGGTTATGCTTTTGCTAGTGGCCACAATATATGTGCCAGTCACAGTGCTTTACATCAGAATGAGGCATGCATTTTAGAGCCCTTACCTTAGAGCCCTGCCCCTTAGAAAACAAGTAGGGTTGACTTCCGCAAGACTAGTTGTACTAGTTTCAGAGCAGTGGTGGGTTGCCCCCAGTTCACAAGAACAAGTAGTAAAACTGGTGGGCGGCTCCGCCCACCAACCCCAATGTCATCAGGAAGCTTCTGCGCATGCACAGAAGCGTGCGCACACCTGCGGCCCCGTTGCAAACCGGTAGTAAAGGTAAATAGAACCCACCCCTGTTGCAGAGTTAGGATTGGGCTAGGAGATTTTGTGAATAGCATAACTTTAATTTTCAGCAAAATGTAATGAAAGAAATCCAGTGCATGTTATAAATACTGTTGGAAAGTAGTTGAAAATTAGAATTTATTTTAAGAAGAGAATAACATGAAAATATTTTAAAAATCCACAACTGGTTAATATCTTTACCAAATAAAAGTGAAACAAAAAGATGCATAGTTTTGTTCTGACCCAGCTTTCGCAAGTAATGATGAGGCTCTTACTCATGAGTAAAACAAACCTCTTTTCAAAGCAGGGCAGGAACAGTCTTTTATTCACATGAATTAACAAAAACCAAATGTAATTATCCCAACAAACCTGGTTCTGGCCAAGGAATCTGAGTTGCTTGCTGTATATTAGAAAATGAATGGTTGTCTGTGACAACCAGCCACTCCCAAACCCCTACTATTTATTTCCCAGCCAGTGAGGGACTGGCTAGCATCTACATCTGTTTTTCCCCGAGAGCCATCTTATTGCTTTCCTTTGCTCTCCTCTCCTTTCTTCTCTACGCATAAGCGCATCTGGGATGGGCCCCATCTGTTCCTCCCCCTCACTCAGCTCAGGCCCCGAAGATAGCTGCCTCTCCATCTAGGGGAGGACAGAAGGCCCCGGCTCTGCCTGTTTGATGCAGTTTTCTTATCAGAGCCTTCCAAAGTGTTTGAAGCTGGCCCAAGCTCTCCCTCAACCTTCTCCTTTTCTGATTCTGCAGCTAGCTCTGCTGGCAGCCGACGGGCCACAACAAGTTTGAAGGGTTTTTTTGTTAGACTTTTGAAAGGATTTTATTGGTTTTGGGGACATCTGTAGCCTCCAATTAACTAAATGCAATCTGGTTCACTATTATAGAAAATAATTTTAACACAAATATTTAAATGAAATTATTTTTTTCAGTTATTATGGGAAATAACAGAAATAAGATAACAGAAATTTAATGTAGTGTTTCTCCAAAAGGAGACATGCCAAAATTTCTTTTTAAAATGCTAAAATATTAAAAACTATAGTTATTAGCCATCAAAAATGAAAGTGATAGATGGAAAATACTGCATTTCTATTAAAAAGTAAACAGATTCATTTCAAATTGCCTAGATTTATATGGAAAAGATTTGTGATTGACCAATAATGGATAAAGATTTATAGTTGTCAGAAAAGATCTTTTGATTGGCACTGGAATGTTTAGTGTAATTGGTTTTCAATTTCAGTCCACTTTCATTCAGATTGATGATCTTTTCAAACTACTTTGATAGTTGAGAAAATTTCTTTAGAGCAATATTTGGAAATAAAAACAGTACAACAACAGTTAATTGGCAGGAAGTATATGGTAAGAATAGGAAGGGAGTTCACTATCTGGTGGCAGATAAAAACCCAGAGAGGAAATAAAACATCCATTAATAATTAATATATTTCTGGTCTAAGCAGATCAGAATAGCATTTGGACCGTAGAGATATGGAAGCTGATCGGTCTTTTTAAAAATAACTTTATTAAGATTTTTATATAAAAAACAATAACTGATGAAAGAAAAAAGAAAAGGAATGCCAAAAAAAAAATCGCCTTTTAAGAAAGCAACTTCCCACCCTCATCACAAGTATAAACAATTTCCTAATCTTTTCACCATTTTAATTTACAAATATAGAACTCTTAATTCCGTAACCCATCTTTTAGTAATAAACAAAACAAATAATTACCCTGTTTCCCCTAAAATAAGACATCCCCTGATAATAAGCCCAATCAGGCTTTTGAATGCATGCGCTAAAATAAGCCCCCCTTGAAAATAAGCCCTCCCCGAAAATAAGCCTCCCCAAAAAATATTTAAACGCATGTGCAGCCGGTCCCCGCCATTTCCTCTGGTTAGGGTTAGGGAGACAGAGCTGGAAATCAGGTAAGATGGCAAGAGGAGCCCCATCTTGCTCCACACACCCCAAACTAATAAGAGATCCCAGAAAATATGGCCAAGCACTTATTTCGAGGTTCCAAAAAATATAAGACAAGGTCTTATTTTGGGGAAAACATGGTACATCTTCTTATCCAATTTAAAATATTAAAATTAACAAATATAAAACTCAGTTTCTCAACTATAGGTTATATCCATTTAAAAGGCATAAAAAGGTCCCAGTATCCTTATTTAAATAAACCATATCTAAAGTTTAGCATCATAAGCAAAGACATTTCTCCTTTAAGAAAAAAACAAACTCCAATACACAACACATTAAGATGAGAGATGTCAAAAGGACATCTCCCTTCTTAACTATGGTCAAATAAGTCAATTTTTCTTTCTTTTTTTAGCATAAGACAGTCTTTCTCTGTGGTCCATTCCAGCAGTTGTTGATCTTTGTTACAAATTTATTTCGTATTTTAAGTAGTCTCTTTTTGTAAATCTAGCAAAACAGAGTTAGGAAGCTGTTCAGTCTTGAGCAATCAAGATGACATACAGTGCTCCAATTTGTGAAAGTTGTTCAATAATGGAAACTTGTAAATTTTTGGTTTTAATAGCATAGCTGAAAGAGTGTTATATATGATTCTATTAGATGGGTAGAAATATTTTTACATACTAATTGTGAAATGCTGATTTTTGACTTTGCAGTTATTCTGGAGATATATAAGTTATTTTAATGTCATATTATTTCAACTTTTACAAAAAATAAATAGTGCAGTACAAGCAATTCATTCTGCAGTCCTTACTGATTGTAGGAAAATAAATTTTGAAGTGGGGAAATTGAATAATTCCACCACATATAATTTATATTCCACTTCCATCTGCTTGCTTTACATTGTTATATGACAACAAATTGGATTGAGGGTTGACATTTATGAAATTTTCATTTAAAGGTTTCCCATCTCACATTCTTTAAGACTGAAAGACAACCCCTTCTCAAATGGACCCATTAAATTAAATTTTCATTGTATTTTATGTTTTTTTTTTTTTCTGATAAGGCTATAGTCTCAAGGTATTCAAGTGTAGTTTGAGATATCTCTGAACCATTTAAAAAGGAAAAATAGGATGCTGACTTTGTTTGCTGGAAGAATTTCAAAAAGTCATATTGGAATCGCAATAAGATACTGGAAAAAAATGGGTGTAAGAAGATAGGGTGCAGGTCTGAACTCCCCTTATGGAAGATAATTGTAAATCAACATGGGTTTAAAAATACTTCAACATCTTGGAGGAGTTCCTACTGATGGGCTATGAGCATGCATTTGGTACATGGGGTGAAATCCATCAGGTTCTGACAGGTTCTGGAGAGCCAGTAGCAGAAATTTTGACCAGTTCGGAGAACCAGTAGTGGAAATTTTGAGTAGTTCAGAGAACCGCCAAATACCACCTCTGGCTGTCTCCAGAGTGGTCTGGGAATAGAGATTTTGCAATATTCTTCCCCCAGGAGTGGGGAAGGAATGGAGATTTTGCAGTATCCTTCCCCTGGAGTGGGGTGGGAATGGAGATTTTGCAGTATCCTTCCCCTGCCACACCCACCAAGCCATGCCCAGCAAGCCACACCACGCCCACCAAGCCCCAGCCACAGAACCGGTAGGAAAAAAATTTGGATTTCACCACTGATTTGGTACATTTAAACGGCATATTAAAAACCGGGAGGTCCAACAGGATTTGGCTATTCTATCCAAGACTGTTTTATTGAGCAGTCAGGCCTTGCTTCACAAGCCAGTGAGACATTTACAGTATATTAACTGTTTCTAAATATCAGAGGGTGCTAATCCTAGCATGTTGTAATGCTGTCCCCACAGCAGTTATGGACTCATTTTATAACTCTTTATCTAACAAAAGATCTGGGAAATTCTGATACCTTATAAGTACAGCGGTTACTTTGGGGTCATTATAATATAGTTTCTTTGAACATAGCTAAATTCTGCTACATTGTCTGTAAAATTACCCTGTTTTCCCCAAAATAAGGCATCCCCTGATAATAAGCCCAATCGGGCTTTTGAGCGCATGGCAATAAGGCCAAGCGCTTATTTCAAGGTTCAAAAAAATATAAGACAGGGTCTTATTTTCAGGGAAACATGGTAGGCAGATTTTGGCTGCTTATTGGTGACCTCATCACTAACTCTAATATACTGTTATATCTTCTTCTGTTTTGTTTTGTTTTGTTTTGTTTTGTTTTGTTTTGTTTTGTTTTGTTTTGTTTTAACATTTTAATTTTTAATTCTGGTCCGTAACCATTATTAAAGATTAATTCAATGTATAGCCTTTGGCTTTGCTTCTCAATCTGTAACAAATATTCAGCAAAACTCCAAGGAGATACAGGAGCCAAGTAAATTAGAAGAAATGTAGTAGAACTGTTAGCAGAGTGAAAGTTTTGAGAAAGACTGAACAACTGAAAAAGAACAACAACTTTGAGAAATCATTACATGCTGTATTTTAATTCCTCTCCAGAATGATTCAATTCCCCAAGAGGACTTCACTCCAGAAATATACAGGGAGTTTTTGAGCAACTTCTGTCCTCGGCCTGAAATTGATCACATCTTCCTAGAACTGTAAGGAGTTTTTATTTATTTACTTATTATTTATTTATTTATTTATTTGTCAAGCATATATAAGGTAACAGGTAAAAGTATAAACATAATTTGAATACATGAAAACAATAAGAGTAAAAAGGAATATTAGGACAGGGATGGTAGGCACGCTGGTGCACTTATGCACGCCCCTTACAGACCTCTTAGGAATGGGGTGAGGTCAACAGTAGACAGTTTAAGGTTAAAGTTTTGGGGGTTTTGAGATGAGACCACAGAGTCAGGTAATGCATTCCAGGCATTGACCACTCTGTTACTGAAGTCCTATTTTCTGCAATCGAGTTTGGAGTTTTTGATTTTGCAATCGAGTTATAGAAACCTACATTTTTCTTCACTTCTGTATTTGTTATAATATTTTTTACCAATGGCAAATTGCTTTATTCCAGTTCTAGCATCATCTTTTGATCAACCAAGGTTTGGGATATTTTGGCTATTATTTTAATGTATCAGCTGTTCTGATACATTAATGTTTCAGAATGTTTCTCTGTAAGGCTCGGCTACTTTTGTTGATCTCTTGAACATTAATAATACAATATTCCTAATGGAATGTAACTGTCAGATGATGTTTATCTTCCGGCATATACTAGTTTGAACTCCTTTTAACTAGTTAAACTAAACAGTCAGGAAGTACCCAGTGCGTGCCATGGTGATCTTTTCAACATAGCAAAAAGATAAGTCACAAGACTGTGTAATACAGTGTCTATTGTCAGTGCTTGCATTCAATATAAAATTCAGTTGACAGCTGAGCTGCTGTTATTTCATACTCTAATATTATGGAAAACCCAAAACAGTTTAAGAGTGAACATCAAATGTATTCCTTTTCTTATGTTTTTAATATTTATGCCTTTGGTATGGAACTCCTTGGAATTTAGAGGGACTTTAACTGTAGATGCATGAAAGAGAATACTGACAGCAATGTGGATATATTTGGAATTATCTGGAGAGAGGGAAAGAAAATCGGAGGAGGACATAATTGAAATGGAGCAACTCTGGTTGCACAAAGAATTAAATTCTTGTCTCTGCTACACACTCTCTTCAAGTTCTGTATTTTGTATCTTCCCTCTCAAAAGTCCTCCAATTTTTAAAAATTGGTGCCAGCACTTTTTTTTACACATTTATTTACTTATTTATTTTATTTGATTTTTATACCGCCCTTCTCCAGCAGGACTCAGGGCGGTGAACAGCCAAGGTAAAAACATAGCATACAAAATTTAAAACAATTTAAAAAGATATTAAATAGTTTCGGCCCACAATTTAAAAACACCCCAATAAAATCAATTACGAATTAAAACCGAAAGATGGGATCAAGCCAGCCTGGCTAGATGAAATAAGTGAGTTTTAAGAGCCCGACGAAAAGTCTGGAGATCCGGGATCATACGTATCTCTGGGGATAGGTCGTACCACAGGACGGGTGCCGCCACAGAAAAGGCTCTCCCCCTGGGGGTCGCCAGCCGACATTGTCTGGCCGACAGCACCCTGAGGAGGCCCTCTCTGTGCGAGCGTACTGGCCCGTGGGAGGCTATTGGCGGCAGAAGGCGGTCTTGTAGATACTCAGGCCCTAAGCCATGGAGCGCTTTAAAGGTAGTCACCAACACCTTGAAGCGCACCCGGAAGACCACAGGAAGCCAGTGCAGCTCGCACAAGAGGGGTGTCACATGGGAGCATCCCATCGCTCCCATAATCCCCCGCGCGGCCGCATTCTGGACCAGTTGGAGCCTCCGGGTGCACCCCAAGGGGAGCACCATGTAGAGCATTGCAGTAGTCCAGGCGGGAAGTGACGAGTGCTTGAGTGACCGTGCGTAAGGAGTCCCAATCCAGAAAGGGAGCAACTGGTGTATCAGGCGAACCTGGTAAAAAACCGCCCTGGCCACGGCCGTCATATGCTCTTCTAAAGACAGCCATGCATCCAGGAGGACGCCCAAGTTGCGAGCCCTCTCTGTGGGGGCCAATGACTCTCCCCCAATAACCAGCGATGGCACCAGCTGGCTATATCAGGATGCCAGAAGCCACAGCCACTCGGTCTTGGAAGGGTTGAGTCGTAGCCTGTTTCTCCCCATCCAGGCCTGCACGGCCTCCAGGCACCGGGACATCACTTCAAGGGCATCATTGGGATGGCCTGGGGTGGAGATGTACAGCTGAGTGTCATCAGCGTACTGATGGAACTCCACCCCAAAGCCACGGATGATCTCACCCAGCGACTTCACATAAATGTTGAACAGGAGAGGCGAGAGGACTGACCCCTGCAGCACCCCACAAACAAGGCACCTCAGGGTCGACCACTGCCCCCCTGCCAACACAGATTGCGACTGGTCAGAGAGATAGGAGGAGAACCACCGCAAAACGGTGCCCCCCCACCCTCAACCCCTCCCACCGGCGCAACATGATACCATGGTTGATGGTATCAAAATCCGCTGAGAAATCTAACAGGACCAGGATAGAGGAGCAACCCCTACCCCGAGCCCTCCAGAGATCATCCACCAACGCGACCAATGCTGTTTCCGTGCTGTGCCCAGGCCTGAAGCCGGACTGGAGCGGATCTAGATAGACAGCTTCATCCAGGTACTGTGGAAGCTGCCGCGCCACCACACTCTCAACAACCTTTGCGACAAAACGAAGGTTGGAGACTGGACGATAGTTAACCAAAACAGCCGGATCCAGAGAGGGCTTCTTGAGGAGGGGCCTCACCACCACTTCTTTCATGGCGGCCGGCAAGACACCCTCACTCAAGCGTTAATAATCCTCTGGAGCCAGCCTCGTGTAACCTCCCGGGAAGCCAGCACCAACCAGGAGGGACACGGGTCCAATAAACATGTCGTGTTCAGCCGTCCCAGAATCCTGTCCACGTCCTCGGGAGCCACAGGATCAAACTCCTCCCAGATAACACTCTCAAGACCTGCCTCAATCATCCTGTCTGAACTTACCCAGTCAAAGGCCAAGCCTTCCCGAATCTGAGCGATTTTATCATGCAGATACTGCACAAAATCCTCAGCTTGACCCTGCAAGGGATCATCCCACGCTCCCAGATGGAGGAGGGAGCGGGTCACCCTAAACAGGGCGGCTGGGCGGTTATCTGCTGATGTGATAAGAGCGGAAAAATAGCTAGATTTTGCCGCTTTTATCGCCACTAGGTAGGTCTTAATATGAGACCTCACCAGTGTTCGGTCAGATTCGGAATGGCTGGTCCTCCAACCGCTCTCCAGGCGTCTTTTCCGGTGCTTCATCTCCCTTAGCTACTCGGAGAACCAAGGAGCTAGGTGAGTTCGGTGCCAGGTCAGAGGCCGCAAAGGCACGATGCGGTCCAAAGCCCCAGTAGCTGCACTATCCCAGGCGGCCACCAAGTCTTCAGCCGAGTCATGAGCTAGAGTCTCAGGAAATGGCCTAAGCTCCATCTGGAACCTATCAGGATCCATCAGGCCCCTGGGGCCGAACCACCTAATCGGTTCCGCCTCCTGCGGCACGGTGTAGTGGTTAGAAAGTAAAGTCGAAGGAGCGAGTGGTCAGACCATGACAAGGGTTCAATGACTATATCCCCTGTATCAAGGCCACTCGACCACTGACCAGAGACAAAAACTAAGTCCAGAGTGTGCCCGCCCATGTGAGTAGGGTCATGAATTAACTGAGTCAGGTCCATGGCCGTCATGGAAGCCATGAACTCCCGAGCCGCCCCAGACGTTTCACTGATGGATGGCAGGTTAAAATCCCCCATGACCAAAAGCCTGGGGGTATCAACCGCCACCTCGGCTATGACGTTGAGCAGCTCGGGCAGGGCCGTTGCCATGTGGCAGGGAGCCAGGTACGTGATCAACAGGCCCATCTGCACCCCACGACCCCACTTCACAAAAAGGGACTCACATCCGGCTATCTGCGTTACAGTGGGTTGGATCAAGACCTGCGTTACAGAAGGTCGGATCAAGACCTTCCTTTATAATAACTGCCACCACCACCCCCGCCCCTACCTGAGCTCTTGGCTGATGGAATGCGCGGAAGCCTGGTGGGCACATATCCACGAGGGTAACCCCTCTCTCCTGGCCTCCTGGCCCAACCAGGTCTCCTAATACCTGCCAGGTCCACTCCCCCCTCCTGAATAAGATCGCAAATGAGGGGGGCTTTATTTACCACGGACCTGGCATTGCACAACAACAGCCAAAGGCTCAGGACCTGAGAGTCTGTGCAACCTGGGGAACGAGAAGAGCTTTGGGGACCGGGGCGTGCCACCACTCGAAGATAGTGAGTGCGCGCCCCCACCACGTGATATGGCCCCCTGCTCCCACCATATCTGCCCCTCCCAAGAATACACATATTCTTTTCTCATGCGTTGTGAGTTACATAGAATTTTCCAGTCTGGTTTTCTGGCGTTTTAGCAATAGCTCTACACTCTTATTTTCTTCTTAAAGGATGTTGCTAGATGCTGCTTCTGTGGCACTATGTCTTGATGCTATTTGATGATGATATGAGGAAAAGTGGCAGGCCTATTTGCAAATATGAACTTGTGACAGTGGCTGCTCTAAGCACACCAATGAGGGTCTGATGAGTTTGATCTGATGAGATTCTTACAAAAGAATCACATCTTACAAATCAGGTTTGGGAAACGTGTGGTCGGAGGAACCAGTATTCAATTTCACATATTCCGTATGTAAACAAAAAACAGTGAAAATCCGAAAAGTGGCTAATTAGCTTGAAAAACAGCAGAGAACTTCCTTTCTATAAGAATGGGAGAATATATAACTCTGGTACTATTTGTTTCATATGATCACTGTTCCTCTTGTGACACTTGTTGCCCTAGAAAATGTTTTGAAGAAATCTGACCACCAAAAGGTGTCAGAAGCTTGTGCTAGGGGATCAAAATCCATGTTAATTTGCATCCATTGCAGATCTTTATTATTAAATTCCTCTGTTATTATCTAATCTAACTTAGCAAATTTAAAAATTGGTTCAATAGTAAACTGGCTAAAAAAAACGTTACTATTGATAATCAACTGCCTAACTAACAGTTTTCTGTTTTGTTGGTTTGAGATTTCCTGTTCCTTTTTAAGATTAAAATCTAGGAAGATTCATATGTGCCCAATTAATATGTGCTTTGTCCAATGCCTTTCACTTGCATCCATGAGCCCCAGAGAAGCAAAAAAATCATAACATGTAATTTATCTCTGGTGGGGGTTTTTTGGTTCCTTTTACATTCTGATTGGATTGTAAAGGGACAAAGAGGGTGATTTTTGTGATTCTATTTTATGTTTTCTATAAGCAAGACAGTGAAGGCAGATTGTCAGGGTTCCGACCAATGCCCACTCCAGAGGTGCCACAGATGTTCAGGAACAACACTTACTTTAGATCCAATAAAATTGAGAGTAACTGTTCAGCGTATCAACCTTCTCTGCATTGTAGCTTCAGGTTTAGAGATAATCCTCAAGTTACAGACTTATCATCCTTACCAGTGTACTCCATCCCTTCCAGTCTTAATAAAATGTGGGAGAGAGGAGGAAGTTACATAAAGCTCAATAAAATGGAATATAATCAAACATCTAGTCCATTATCGGTATGAGCCTACACATTCAAGAGCTTGTTCTCGTGTGTATTAGCTCATCCAGGAAACATAACAGAAGGAGATATGTAGGATGCTTGCTCACATTCCTTTTCTTTCTTTTTTTTTAATGTATTGATGGTTTTTCTTTTTATCAGAGGGGCAAAGAGCAGACCGTATCTAACTGTTGACCAGATGATGGAATTTATAAACTTCAAGCAACGAGACCCACGGTTAAATGAAATTCTCTATCCGCCCTTGAAGCAGGAACAGGTTCAACAACTGATTGAAAAATATGAACCCAATAATAGTTTGGCAAAGAAAGGTCAGTATTTGTCATTTTCTTCTATATTACAGTTCTGGCTCCAAGCAATTACAGTGGACATATATGCCTTGTGGCACATACCAGTTCATATTCAATGACATTATTAGCATGCCTGCTTAAGATTTTTCAGTGGTTACAGATTAAATATGTTTGTTGAGCGAACAAAGCAAGTTAAGCTTCCCTGTTGCTTTTCACTTCACAGGATAGATTATTCAGGGCAATGTAAATGTAATCACCAGGACAATAATTAATTTACTAGAGTTTGAAAACTGCAGGGGGGAGCATACTGTATGTGGGAGGGGGGCGGGTTAATATATAGAAAACCATCCTTATATCATTGAATTGCAGCAAAAGATTTCTGTTGCTTGATAATCCCGGTGGTGGTTTTAGTACAGTTTCCTCTGTACTGGGAAGATGTTACAGGTAGTTCTCGACTTACAACCATTCATTTAGTGACCGTTCAAAGTTACAACCGCACTGAAAAAAAAGTGACCTAATAACCATTTTACATACAACTGTTGCAGTGTCCCCAGCATCACATGATCAAAATTCAGGCACTTGGCAACCGACATGTATTTATAACAATTGTACTGTCTCCAGGTCACTGTTTGTAACCTTCCCAGCTGCTTCCAACAAGCAAAGTCAATGGGGGAAGCCAGATTTGCCTAACAACAACCTAATTCTCTTTACAACTGGCGTGCTTAACAACTGTGGCAAAGAAGAGTTATAAAACTGGGCAACACTCACTTCATAACTCCTTGGTTAGCAATGGCAATTTTAGGTTCAACTGTGGTCATAAGTCAAGGACTACCTGTAGTTATGCTAAGTGGGCTTCTGAACAGATAGAAGTGCATTCCATCATCTCCTGGGAAAAGGTATTCTTTTAGGGAAATCAGTAATCATTTTATTGGCCAAAGCTGGGCTTTCTGCCAGATTCTATGCTTATATTCAGCTAAGCATATGCATTGCAAGAGCCTGGCGTTTTAACATAATGTTGTATTTATGATTTTCATTAAGGGTATTTTGCAGGCTTCCTTGCTTTTGAAACGATTCCATAACAATAGTATAGAGTCACAGGCTGATTAGGTAAGGGAGAGGAAGCATCATTGAAAGGGAGCCAATTAACAAAAGGCTAATTCAACTTTAGTTTTTGAGACCTACTGAGCCAAAATGTCTTAATTTTAAAAGTGGGATTTTACATATGTTTTTGTTTCTCTCTTAGTACTTTAACTTCCCAACAAATGGTTGAATTTTTTTTCAACCATTTAAAGTCCTGAAAAGGACTTTATTAAATTCGGAATGTTCTTAGATATTCCCTTTCCCTTCCTTCCTTCCTTCCTTCCTGTCTGTACTGGTGACTGCCTTACTAGTCCCTGCAGTTTCTTTTTTATTATTATTAAAAAAAAAATTTAAATTTTACAAATATTTTCCCATCTCACCTCCCCCCTCCCTCCGCAGCCCTCCCCCGCCCAACTTCCCAGAGCAAAATACAGGGTATAGCATTTAACAATCATATACTAACATATGCTAACTATCTATAGGCTCCTATCTCCCTCTTGTACTTTTAACTCCCCTTTTACATGACTAGATTTAAATACTTTCTAAAATCTCTTTATTCATTCATAAACTATTTGAAACTTTTTAATCCGATACTTGTTTTGAATATAGTCAATCCATCTTCTCCATTCCAAAATATATTTTTCATTTGAATGGTCCTTTAAATATGCTGAAATTTTGGCCATCTCTGCTAAATTCACTACTTTTAGTGTCCATTCTTCAATAGTAGGCAAGTCTTCCTTCTTCCAATAATGCGCCACCAAAAGTCTTGCTGCGGTTATTAAATTTAAAATCAAATTAGTCTCTATAACCGTACAATCTGTAATTATATCCAGCAAAAACAGCTGTGGAGTAAACTTTATCTTCTTTTTAAGAATATTTTGCATAATCCACCATACTTTTATCCAAAATGCTTTGATTTTTTTGCATGTCCACCATATATGATAATACGTGGCATCATCACACTCACATCTCCAACACTTGGATTGCAAATTTGGATACATACAAGCTAACTTTTTAGGGTCTAGATGCCATCTATAAAAAATAGTCCCTGCAGTTTCATAGGCACGTTTTTATAAAAAAAAGAAGTAGTTTGTTATTGACTCCTTCCTTGAGGGAGTAACTGGTGAAGGTCAACCAGCAAGAGTAGATAGAACTCACCAATTCCAGGTTTATAGTGTGATGCCTTAATCACCCCACCAAACTGGCTCTCTGATCTCTTTCACTAGCAGTAAAGTGCCTCTCTGCCACCCCCTTAGATAAACCAACTTTAAAAGTAAAATCTTCCTTTTTTTTTCTCCCTCCTAGCCCACTCTCCAAGACTGAGCTGCTTTCCTACTATAAACTCTTCTTCTTACCAGAACAACATGACTGGAAATTGTGGGAATTTAAGTCTCATATACCTGAAGGGCACTTGGTTAGAAAACCCTGAACTATTATGATTAAACAGAAAGAACAATCTTTGTCATTGTTGGCTATCCTTGATAATAGCAGTTGGTTTACTCGACACATTCAAAATTTAATGGTTTAGGCTGTACAAGACTATCTGTCTCATTATCAGACTGTCTACTTCTTAATGTCAGCAAATTAGATTATGTTCTGCTATCAGACTCAGGTTTTCTGTCATCTCCAAGAAGACCTTTTCTTATCTGCCGCTCAAGAACTGTGGAGTATCTTCCATGGGGAGTGGCGTTTGACCCCCTCTTCTCTCAATGTTTAAGAAATTGATCAACATCCAGGCTCTCAAGTTTTAGATGGTTTTAGTATTTATTTTGTTGTTATTTTTCAACCTGGATTTCAACTTTTTCTATTTTGTTTTTGTTTTGAAATTTTGTAAGATGCCTTCAATGCCCACCAGAGTTGAAGGGGTGTGTATGTGGAGTGAAATTATAAATCAATAAAGAAATGCATACACATTTTTTTTAAAAAAAATTATTAAGTAACGCAACTCAGGTGTTACAAAGTCCCTGGAATATCAATAAACAAAAGCTTCAATTTTTAAAAAGCTTTCTGCATAAGCTCCCACTGAGCAAGACCAAGGTGAGGTAGAATGATTTACTGTAGCTTTAACATAGCTATCTTAGCTAACTATTGTCAAGGCTTTATTTTATCCCACATACATGCACAATGGGGCATACTCTGATGAAAGTATTGTACGTATAATTTCTGGTATTGGCAAAATCAGATGAAAAGGCTATGCTAATAAAAAAAAAAACAGGTCATTATACAAATTTCTCTAGGAATTTTTGTATGGCAATGGAGCAAGTACAAGAGCAGTATGTATGCTGGAATTGTTATAAGTGATGATAATCTATTTACATTTCGGGAACAATTTTTGAATATGAGCTATAACTTCCAATCCTTCTTATACAAATAAATATTGTTCACAAATCTGCTATAGCCATGTCATAAGGCATTGAACCTCAGTTAATTCATATTCCAGTCCAGGACTGAGAACCAGGTGCTAGCTAGGGTTGCTGGAAGTTGTATTTCAACCACACATCAGGTGAAAAATTGTACAGACCTAATTACATGGAGCTATCTTTTCGTACCTTGCAGTACAATGGTCCAACTTTCAACTTTCAGTCTTCTCTATTTAATATATTATTTTAGCTTATATTTGATGATTTCTTTATGTACACCAATTTTTTTTAGTGTTCTGGGTAGTTATTTTTAAAAGCACAGATGAAAATGAATGCAAACTTTCAGTGATGCATCTAATAAGAAAAAGCAGTTATGATTCTGCCTCTTCTCAGTTGGAAGGAAAGGTGTGTCTCTTTTCTTGACAGTAGGCCACATTACCAGAAGTACAAAGCATGGGAGGCCTGGTTTTTCCACTTGGAATATACTTTAATAATGCAACACGATTTTCAATACAGTGTTTGATGTAAATCTCATCCCAAGTAAGTCATACTTCATAGTAACGGAGGGCCCCATGAAAGTACAACTTGCAGGGCTAAGCTTTGATGACTTTTTGGAGGAGTCTGCACCACTAAGGCTCCTTTTACTAATTGATTCATCAAGCAATTAGAAAATATTGCTGTGCTTTAGAGCTTACTGCATGAGAGAGAAATTTCTATTCACATGGATCTTATATATTGGGGTGGGTGGGTGGCTGGGAATAGCACGAAATAAGGGCTTATATTCCTGCATTCTCTCTTCTTTTTTCAAGTAGATTGCTGCTAAGCTGATCCATTTTTCTTATATATTTTTTCTTAAATTCATTTTTATAAAGATCATATCAGCTCTAATAACCCTAACTTGAGAAGTCATAAGTTTTCTACAGCCTGTTGAAAGCCTAGAATTAATGCTTGACATGAATGCTCTCTAAGTATTCAGTTTATTATGAAGAAAGAAATGGGAATCTATTCTCGGTCCATTGCAAAGCTCAGAGTTATTTGTTATCACTAGATTTAATCTTTGAATACTTTCTGTATCAATAGATAATAAATTGCCTTCCATTTCTTTACACCAAGTGTCCCTGTTAATGAGGTTAACTTATGAGTTTAATAAAAGCTTTTATTGTAATGTGAAATCCTCATGACTGTTTATGTAGCAGTTCTCAAATAGCTAGAAGCTAAAGCACTTCACATTAGTTAATTAAAAAGATCAAGAAGATAAGTTTGAAATGTAAAATGAAACATCTGTGCTATGAGTTAACAAATAGCAAGAGATTTGTAGTTCATGCTACAGGTTTCTTTAGTATTTTTGATGGTGAGATTTGTTCCTTTTTACTGCTAGCTGTATTTTGAAAGGGTAGAGATTAAGGCTGGATTTTCCAACTGAAATGATAAGAGATTTTGCTATTTCCCCATTGAAGTATGCTTTCTTCTGTTCAGACAGGAGATTACTGCCTTGCCTGCAATTGCGTAGAAATCTTGATTCTCACTTTGGCTTCTTACAGCTGTTTTCATAACGTTTCTGAATTAAGAACGTTATCTCTTTCCTTTCCTTTGATTCCTATGGAAGAAACATTTCCTAACTTGGCACATTCTAAATGAGATGCTAACATATCTGGAAGGCATCTTGGAGAAGACTGCCATTTTTGTTTTTATTTATTATTTAAATTTATATAGCTACCCATTCAACACATGACTTTAAATAATAATAAAGAAAAATCAACATAAAAATAAATTCAAAGCAACAGAAAACTCTTAGGTGCAATGAAGTAACATAATAAAGAACTCCAAGGTGGGCTCATCCAACATCATGGCCCAATGCCTTATTTTCTAGCAAGAGGAAAATAAATATGGCTAGAAATGGAATATTTTCTTTAATTTTCATTGTTATTTGAACCAAATATCTTTCTGGAAAGATATGAAATAAAAATCAGTTTTTCTCTTTACTTTTGATGGTGTAAAACCCCCTCTGTTTCTCATCAAGTCATTTTAGTACATTTTATAAGCATACACTTCAGTACATTTTATAAGCATACACCTATAACAACAGCTAACAAGAGAAACTAATACCCTGTTTCCCCCAAAATAAGACATCCCCTGATAATAAGCCCAATCGGGCTTTTGAGTGCATGGCAATAAGGCCAAGCGCTTATTTCAGGGTTCCAAAAAAATATAAGACAGGGTTTTATTTTTGGGGAAACAACTGTAAGAGAAATGATAAAAAGAGAATAAGAGTAAAAGTGTGAAAAGATCTAAAGAAAAAGAAAGGAAAACACAAATGTATACAAAGAATGACTTTTCAATGCTTCTTCCCAGGATATAAAGAATACTTACATTTGACTCCTAGTTTAAGGCTATAATAAAATGTCCATTTTCCCCCACTGTTTCTGATAGTGTAAGTCAGACTTTTTCTAGCAAGTAGCATCAATGTGGTGTTAATAGCCAATGTCCTTCCTTCAGGCAGATAACATCAGTGTGAGGTTACAATGGCTGGTCCCTTTCCCTCAGGTATGTAATGTCTGCACTAAATCATCAAGGTCATTGGCCTAGCTTTTTTGGTTCAGGTAGACAAAATCCACTGATATTCCTATCTTTTTCAGGTAGGGGACTACAGATAATATTTCTCTCCCCCCCTCTCTCTCTTCTCTCTCTCTCTCTCTCTCTCTCTGTGTAATGTATACTTCTATATCTTTCATACTATATAAGAGAAGGAACCAGTGGACCCAGTATCTCTTAATAAGAGGGGCAACACAGGTACTGTATGTGGCTCAAAGATGACTTATCTCTGTCATTTACTTAGCTTCAGAAATCTAGAAGGGAAAAAGAAGGCAAGAATTATCATACAGATCCTTTTTTAATGGGCCAGATACCAGTGCCAATCACCACAGAGTTTAACTTGGAGATTTTGTTTAAGGAAGGACCACATCAGCACTAATAGATAAAGTGTTTTCTCAAGATGACATTTTTATGCTTATTCAACAGCATCTCTAGAAGGAAAGGCATTTCTGTAAACAATTTTTTTTAATTTGCTTTTTTTTAATAACTTTAAAACAGCCAGTAACCTATGTCAGTAACAACTGTTGATAAAAAGGGGACATTAAAGTTTGAAGCACCATTTTAAGAAGGCAAGATGGAGTGATGGCTCTAGGATTACTCACATTGTGATATACCACTCAGCTCAAGAGTCCTGCTCTTGAAACCTATTTATTTATTTATTAAAGTTTTTTTTAATCCCACCTTTATTATTTTTATAAATAACTCAAGGCAGCGAACATACCCCCTTTCTCCTCCTATTTTCCTCACGACAACAATCCTGTGAGGTGGGTTGGGCTGAGGGAGAGCGACTAGCCCAAAGTCATTCCTAAAGTGGGACTAGAACGCATAATTTCCTAGTTTCTAGCCTGTTGCCATGACCACTAGACCAAACCGGCTAATTTATTATTTAGTTTATTCTTATTTTAGCTGCTGTAGTCCCACCTCAGAAAATGGCAGATTGTGAAGGATTTTCTAAATTACTGACCCACAAGGATTTCATTAGACCAACAATAGTTTACAAAACAATTCTCTGTGGACCTGGGAAGAAGGAGCACAGCCTTGGATTCACTACCATTTTGGAACTTTGCTGATTTCATTGATTGGGACAAAAAAGTGGGTATTACTAGTGGGGATGTTGCGATGTGCTGGGCATTCAACCTAGCAGATTATTTTATTTTCAGTCGGTGTTTAAATACTGGCTCTCCTCTGTCCCAACAGTCCCCTAGGAAATGTTCTTGGCAGGGCCTTTCACCATGAAATACCTAGCAGATATAGCAGTAAGTATCACAGCTGCAGAAGTGTGTGGTCACTTCCCGGTAGTGGAAATTTTGAGTAGTTCGGAGAACCGGTAGTAAAAATTCTGACTGGCCCCGCCCCCATCTATT
Source organism: Pantherophis guttatus (assembly GCF_059756535.1). NCBI lineage: Eukaryota > Metazoa > Chordata > Lepidosauria > Squamata > Colubridae > Pantherophis > Pantherophis guttatus. Next base: position 199,869,172 of record NC_142063.1, on the reverse strand, counting down.
CTCTGCCTCCCAAGTCCCAGCTGATTGGGAGGAAATGGGGATTTTGCAGTATCCTTCCCCTGGAGTGGGGAGGGAATGGAGATTTTATAGTATCCTTGCCCTGGAGTGGGGTAGGAATGGAGATTTTACAGTATCCTTCCCCTGCCACACACACCAAGCCATGCTCACCAAGCCATGCCACACCCACCAAGCCACACCCAGAACTGGTAGTAAAAAATTTTGAAACCCACCACTGGTTCGAAGTTACAACAGCACTGTAAAAAGCGACTTATGACTGTTTTTCACACTTAGACCATTGCAGCTTCCCCATGGTCACCTGTCTAAAATTCAGATGCTTGGCCATTGACTCATACTTATGATGGTTGCAGTATCCCAAGGTCATGCGACCTTCTGGCAAGCAAAGTCAATGGGGAAGTCAGGTTCACATAACAATCTTGTTACTAACTTAACAACTGCAGTGATTCCCTTAACACCTGTGGCAAGAAAGGTCATAAAATGTGGTAATGCTCACTTGACAACTGTCTCACTTAGTAACAGAACTTTGGGGCTCACTTATGTGGTCATAAGTGAAGGACCTTATTTACCTTTTTATGGTTGGATAGGGCAAGTTGTAATAATCTTAATGCTAAAACATCTTAATGTATAGAAGTGAGTATGCAGATCATGAAGGATTTTATTCCGCAATAAAAATGTGGATGTTGTTTGTTCCTTCTGGAATAGTCTCCCAGGAGACATTAATAATCTCATCATCTCATTATTTATTGCCAAAACGTACTAAAAAGAAGGTAACTTCTGCAATCAGCTGAATTGCATTTGCAATTGGAAAATATGTAAACATTTTCTTTAATTTGGTTGAAGTTAGTGCTAATTGAAGCATCAAAAGGTGCTTCAGCTGAGTTCAGATAAGATATTAAGTCTGTAGCAGAAAATGAGCATTACCCTTGTCGTCAAATCCCAGATCTCTTCATCTCCTGTTCATTTACTGTCTCATCTGAACCATTGGCTTTGATGCATCCCACTTAAAACAATCCAGGGTCAGAAACCAAAAGCTTCACTTTGGTTTCAGAAACCCAAAGTTCAGGCTTTTGGGACGTGAACAAGCCAAGGTGCCTGGTTTGGTCAACAGTAAACATATCACAGATTCAGCCATCTATATATTGAAACATGGATGAGGCAATTAGAAAGATATTTGCATTAATTATTACACTGCCTGTTCACAAATAAGCCAGAATTCTAACTAATTTTAATTGGCCTGTGATTTAAACACATCCATAGTCTTTTGATGCACCCATCTCTCAGAAAAATAATATATTTTTCTGATGTTAAATATGAAAGCTTTTGAAAAAACGTTATACATGAAAAAGAAGATATTCTTTTTTGAAAAGACAGGGTATGTTCATAGGAATAGTCTGCCTGGACATCTGTCAAAGTCTCGACTTGAATAGTTCAATTCCGATTGGTATCAAAAGATAAAATGATACTGAGAATTTTGTTGGCATTCCAGAGAACAATAGGGCGAAACCTTTCAGGTTTTGCTTGAGCTGCCCTTACATAACATGAGAGTCGCTCTGATCATCTGAAGATAGGCAAATAATAAAGGAAGAGGCTGACAGAACAGAGAATCTTTTATGTTGAAAAATCCTAGCGATTGGCGTTAGTCCTTAGAAACATCATCCCATAGTGAGGGGAAAAAACTTAACACAAAAATAATAGACAGAGATAGAGCAAACACTTTATAGAAAGAGCTTCCTATTTCCCCTCAGTGCCATAGCCTCTGTATTGCCAGTCTTCTTTGCATATGTCACAGTGCTATATTTTAGATATATATTTTTTAGCTTTTTGTTCAGCAAGCTTTGCTTTCTCCTCCGGTTTAAATTGCCCCAAGTTCTGCATTCTAGGCTGGTGACAGGCAGCACCAGCACAGTGCTAAAACTACATTTTCTCTGTGGTTTCATTTGTTTTTGATAATGTGTTTATGTTAGAGCTGTGAAGAGATCCAGACTTCAAAAATAAAATGTGGTTAAGAATCTGCATAGCCTACTTAAACTGCCTGGGCTCATTACCATCCCAGGAAAAGATATACAGCAGCTTTAAGAAGTTCCTGATAGATGCAGGTGTGTGGCAGTAGACACTCCACATCAATCTGGCCCTTCATATCTGGATCTCTGCACAGACCTGCAGAGATCAATTTAATGTTTGTTATTGCTAAGGAGACAGAGACAAAATGGCTTTTCATTGGTAGCTCTTTGCTCTAAAAGCATTGGATTCCTTTTAGTGGACAAAAAAAAAAAAAAAAAGTCAAATATAATTCTCTCACCCAGAAAACATAAGCAGTATTTCAGCCTCATACTGAAGAATGCAGAGAAAATCTAGAAGATGTCAGTGTGATTTTCAGATGCTCGGTAGAGAAAATAATATAACAAAGGGGCATCAAATATACAATTATTACTGATATATGCTTTTTAGAGTGTGGAGTTTTTTAATTGCATTTTTATATTTCATAAATATTCAGTTTATTTTTATATTGAAAACAGTACTTTAACAGTATGCATTGAATAATTATAATTTTGCCAAGTTAATTTGTATATTCAATAATAGAAGTGTCATATTAATGGATGTTTCTATTGTACATCTTCAACATTTGTTCCCTATCCCTAAGAGGACATCTTAATTTTAGGAAGTCCAACAAGATTTGACCAGCAAAGACAGTTATCCCTGAGCAAAGAGGAAAAAAATAAATCCTTGATTCGCTTTTGCTATGAGCTGAAGCTTGAATGGGGGGAAAAAATAGTTTTTTAAGTTTCTTGTGATAAGGAATTAAGAACTGAGAGAACCCCAGATAAAAAAAATTAAGTCGGTTCCAGAACATCTTATCTATTAAATAAGACGATGAGGGTGTTCTGATTTTTTTAAATTATCTTTTTATTTTTAGCTGTATCTGAAATCCTCAGAATCTAGCAAAGCATACATACTGGCTTAGAAATATGTTTTTTTTTTAAAGAATAAGCAGTCTAAATATCATGGATATTGTAATGGGGCATGTTAAACCTCTTTCTTGAAAATAAAAACAGAAGGAAGAAGAGGATTTTTTTCCAGATTAACAGAAAGAAGCTATTCTTTAATAGATAATTAAAGAATATGCACATTACTCTTGAATAATTCATATGCAGATACATGTATAAATAGATTGCAGGAATGTTCTTAAAATAAGCTCATCTGCTAACCTATATTTTTGTTAATTACAGAAATATGTATCAGTTGAACAGGTCAGAGTATTCACTCCCCAGCTATATTGCACAAAAAAAACATGCTCTTCATTCTTTTGTGTTTATAGAAAAAAGCTTAAAATGAGACTTGGATGAAGAATAAAAATAGCATGTTTTTTTAAGTAAAAATGCCATCTTTTTATAGCATCTATACATATTTCAGACTCTCTTCTAGTATAATGTATATTAAATTCACATGTTTATATTTTTGATACTACAATAGGAATTAGCACCTTATTTTCATTGAGATGCTTTGCTTGTAGTTCTAGGTACAGTATTGATTTGAAAGTTATGGATTGTTCTGAGATCAAGTAAGACTTTGTTAAGAATGCTGCTTACTGGTTTATTTTTTATTTTTATTTTATTTATTTTATTTTATTGTAATTTATATGCCGCCCTTCTCCCGAAGGACTCAAGGTGGCTTACAAGATAAAAATTCAACAATATGAATTAAATATAAATTAAAATCCAATTAAAATTAATTAAAATTATTACAATGTAAAAACCCCCCACAACGGGTCAGTCCATTTGATGAAAAAGCCACGTCTTCAGTTCACAGCGGAAGGAGAGGAGGTCGGGGGCTGTCCTAAGCCCGGTGGGTAAACCGTTCCAGAGGGTCAGCGCTCCCACAGAGAACGCTCTCCCCCTGGGGATTTTGACCTCACAATGCCAATGAATGCACCAGGTATTTCAATTTTGAGGCATTTTACAGGTTCTTTTAAGTTTCTATATATTGTTATCAAATTTTGATAGTGTGATTTTTACGGGCTTGATGACTTTTGCTCATTCATTGTGTTTGAAAAGTATGATCATTTTAGAAAAGGATTCATTTTCTGCTAGGTTTGTTATTTTTGAATTTTGAAAGGTAGTTTTTCTTGTTGTTTTTCCAAGAAAGTATCAGGGGTGAAATCCAGCAGGTGCTGTCAGATTCTGGAGAACCAGTAGTGGAAATTTTGAGCAGTTCGGAGAACCGGTAGCAGAAATTTTGAGTAGTTCGGAGAACCAGCAAATACCACCTCCGGCTGGCCCCAGAATGGGGTGGGAATGGAGATTTTGCAATATCCTCCCCCTAGGAGTGGGGAGGGAATGGGGATTTTGCAGTATCCTTCCCCTGGAGTGGGGTGGGAATGGAGATTTTGCAGTATCCTTCCCCTGCCACGCCCACCAAGCCACACCATGCCCACCAAGCCACGCCCACAGAACCGGTAGTAAAAAAATTTGGATTTCACCACTGGAAAGTATGTCTAATGAGCTTCCAGATCATGGTTATCCCAAAGGTGCTTTTTCAAGAGGCAATTGGACTTTCTTTGGGTTGTTTGTTTGCTTTTTTGAAGACGTTTCACTTCTCATCCAAGAAGCTTCTTCAGAGCTGAAGAAGCTTCTTGGATGAGAAGCGAAACAACTTGGCACAAAGTCTTAGGGCTGAATGCAGATTTCTTCAGGGGTTCACACCGTGATCAATAACGGAATAGGAATCCTATTTATTCTGCCTTTTTGTTGTCTTATGGTGACCCCTGCTGTTCTCCATTTCTTGGGAGTGCAGGCTGATGGCATGGCTGTTTCTGCACTGAGCTACTGATGGATTAAAAATGTCATTCTTCCAATGTTCAAAATATCACGGGAAACTTCTTTGAGGAGCTGCCAGTTATAGACATTTGCTTTCCCAGTACAATGACCCTGGTGAAGATATAACAAAAGTGCTGGATCAATTGGCTTTACCCACTCATTCTCTCATGCAGTGATAATCCACATATACAATGAAAATAACTTGATGAGAATATAGAAAAAAACCATAATAAGAGACATTAAACAGCTTCTGGTTGGCAAAGTCGTTGTCCTGCTGCTTGCAAGCAGTGCTGTCTTTCTAATTCAGATATGTATATCCTTATGAAGAATGCAGGATATTAGCAAGAACATCAGTAAGCTGCATGAAGCTGCAGCTGAGAACAACACATCTTCTAATTATATTTCTTCATATGTAAACCTCCTCTGTTTAATATCCAGAGCAATTGTGGAATTTGCCAGCCATCCTTGAGCTGGCTGGGATGTTCACCAGCCTGTTATGCCATATTTTATGGAGGTTTTTGAATGTGTAATTTCTGAACTCTTAAATTCCAAACAGACAAGCTTAAAACAGTCAAGCTGGAGAGCAATTTTCAAACTTGTTTCTGCAATGTAAAGTATGTTTGTTTCCTCTGTTGAGCGATCGCCTGAGCAGAAGCCAAACTAAAGTTGGCAGAAGTCATGCTTTTAATTACATGAGTACTTGGGGCATTACGGTTACAATATTGTGAGAACACCATCATTGCAACTGTCACTAGAATCAAGATAGTGCGGTCAATTTGCAATATAATCAATAGGACACAGATTCATAGATTTCTAAGGACATTTATTCTGAAACTCCCTTCATTAAACTTTTTCCTTTTTTTCGACAACTAAAATATAAAGCTAAAAGGAGAAATGTTGAAGTAATGTTGTATGTATGGATTGCCTATTTCTTTCTCTTTCTCCTTTTGACCTTCCAAGGCAATAATTATTAAAGAAATCTGATGCAAGTAGTAGCAGGTGTTCTTCCCTTGCAATCAGATCCTTATCTTTTATGACATTTGGGGCACTGAGAAATTGGCTGTTTAATACAGACTGAGGAATACATAATAGAGCTAATATGGTTGACTTAGATAAAACTTATTCTTATTTCTCTACATCCTACCCTTAGAAGAAAAGAACTTGACCATATTTGCTGGGATTTCTTGGAATTTTAGCGCCAACACAACTGAAGAATATCTGGTTGAACAAGTCATTAATAGATCAATAGCAATAAAGGGGGAAGGAACCTACAGTATATTGCTGCTGATACAAGAAATAATGTGTTGTTTTGCTTTGTAAAATTATTAATCCAAATGAGCCTGTGAGCTGCAAGTGGAGCATATGGAGCTAAAGAATATGACTTTTGAATTTCTTTTCTCCCAGGACAGATATCAGTGGATGGATTTATGAGATACTTAAGTGGAGAAGAAAATGGAGTTGTTCCACCTGAAAAACTGGATTTGAATGAAGATATGAGTCAGCCTCTGTCTCACTATTTTATCAATTCCTCACATAATACCTACCTCACAGGTACAGTATAAAAACAAGTTATTTAGATTTCTTTTATAACATTGATGTTCTTTACATTCTGTATACAAATCTGCATATTTCAAGTTTGAAGGATACCTGCTGAGAGGATTGGATACTGTCCAGCATTGTCCATGTGGGTAGCCAAATTAGGCAAAATGGTAGACATGGCATGGTGATATAAGCCCTACTCTCTTTGTTTACATTCAACAATGCATATATGAAGTGCATGAAGCTTGTCTCTCTGAGCCAAGATTGTCACTTTATCCATTTTTATATATGTTGTGGCCTCTCACAAATTCTTGGGCCATTTTCACTGCCAGTTCTACCTGCCCACATCGCTTTTTTTCCTCAGCTCTTGCCCTTGTTTTAAGAACTTTTAAGCCATAAAATGAATGATCTACTGTCAACAAGTAGATCAAGTCAAGCCATGTTGACTTTAACTTTCAGTACTTTGGTTTTTGTTGAGCTTCTTTTAAATTAAGCCTGCACTTCAGAAGAATGCCTTTTTAGATTTAGCAAAAACTCTGAGATGGCCATCACAAATCCCAGAAATCATTTTTTAAAGAATGTCAGCTTTCTCACGAGGTACACATATGGCAAGAGCCATTTTCCATTAACCAGGATAACTGAGATGTTGATGACAATGAGTGAACAACAAGTAGGTCAGCTAAGGACAGAATGTAGATGGAGGCTCTTCATTCTTCACTCAAGGCAAGCTTGCCAAAAGGGGGAAGAACAGCAACTGTCTTGCATTTCTGTTTATTTTGTTTGCATACTGTGGTTGTGTCTTTAGTTTGTCTGGAGTAAATTAAAGAGATTTAGACCATGTACATAATGCCTTGTAATATTCTGGTTCAAATAGTATTTTTATTTAACAGAATAACTGAGTTGAAAGGAGCCTTGGAGGTCTTTTAGTCTAATCCCCTGCTCAAGCAGGAGACCCTATACCATTCCAGACAAATGGCTATCCAACTTCTTCTTAAAAACCTCCAGTGATGGAGCACCCACATTTCTGGAGGCAAGAATGGTTAATCATTCTCACTGTCAGGAAATTTCTCCTTAGTTCTTGGTTGGAGTTGTCTTTGATAATTTGCTTTTTGTCTTGCCCTCAGATGCTTTGGAGAATATATTGTCTTCCTCTCCTTTGTGACAGCCACTGAAACATTGGAAGACTACTATCATGTCATCCCTACTCCTTTTCTTCATTAGAGTAGACATACACATTTCCTGCAATTGTTCATCATATGTTTTAACCTCCAGGTCCCTACTCACCTTTGTTTGCACTCTGTGTAGAGTTCCAGCATCTTTTTTGTATTGTGGTGAACAGACCAGAATGCAGTATTCCAAATATGGTCTTACCAAGGCAGTATATAGTGCTACTCATATGATCTAATACTTCATTATTTCTCTACTGATGCAATTTAGGACTGCATTGACTCTCTTGGCAGATGCAGTACACTGCTGGCTCATATTTAAATGGCTGTCCACTAGGATTCTTAGTGGCCCTCTCTTTTTATTGCTGTTGAGCTAGGTATCATCTATTCTATACCTGTGCATTTGATTTTCCTTGCCTAAGTATAAGATCTTCATTTTGTTGTGTAGGGCCCAGTGTTCATCAAAAATTTTGGGACATGCTGATACCTAGACAGCACTGCCACATCCCTGTGAAGTGGTTGGGCTAAGAGAATGAAGGACTCAAAGTCACCTAGTGAACTTTCTTCACTAATGGTGGACAAGAATCTGGGTTTCCTTTACCATACGAGCTCAGAAGAAATAGATGAATTATGACAAATAAAAGCTGGAATTCCTAGCCTTACCATAGATTTAACAAAGTAATGTCTGAAAAAAAGTAATCTTCTTTTATTTACTGATCATTGGGCGCATCTTAACAAATCAATACTCAAATGCAGAAGCTTTTCCTTGATATATTTTTTGAGACTGTATTCAAGGAAGTTTTACATTTTACTGCTCCCACATAAAACTAAATTTTACTGCTCCCACATAAAACTAAATCCCTCCCTATTGAAAGGAAACAGCATGTCTGGAGATCCATATTTTCTCTACATTATTTCTATTACTGACAGAGGACTCCTAACTCTGCAAGGGGGAAAGTGCGTGCCAGTTATTTTTACATTCTTTATTTCTTCTGTGAAATGCATAAGCCACACTGGATTCAAGGAAGCAATATGAGAATATAATTAACATACTCAAGTATTACCTTTTAAACATAGTTTTTCATCAGGAGCAACATGGTTGTTAATTATTATGAATAAGGTTGTTTTTCCTCTATACATGCATACTTTATAGAAATACATTTTTGAGTGGGCATTTTGATCACTCAAATCATTCAATCACAAAAAGCACTGGTATTAATGCAAAGCCTAAATTTGGTTTAATTTTATTTATATTAAAGATTAATAGAAATTAAATGTAGGTAATATAATTATCCTAAATACCAGTCTGGTATTTAATAATTTCACTCATCTGTCGCGTTGAAATGATGGTTTGGAATCAAGATTTGGAAGTCTTATGAATGTGTGTCCAAGATTTTAGGGAAGCCTGTGCACCTACGCCTTATTTTCAGAACTGGTGAAGTTTTAAAGTTCAAGCAATGAATGACAACTGTTTGGTTTTTAGTTTTGGCTTTCAAAGTTGAAAACTCTGCCTGTTCAAGCAAGTGCTTAGGAATACAAGACATCATACAGTTAGATAACCACAGCTATCTTGAATGCTAAGTGGAATTTCTTTGCCAAGCTAGTGGACTTAAAATGAGTAGGATTCAAAGTTATAAATCAAATTCAAATTTATATATATTGAACTTCCTGAACCATAGATACACGTTCCATCTTGCCTGACAAGACTGAGTAAAAACACAGGCTAAGCCAAGACACGTAGGATCACTTGTAGATAGACAGCAATATTAATCTTCATCAAGGATTATTTAATGAAATGCAGCCTTTTCTTTTGCTTCCCTCAGTTGTTTTTAATAGACTTTTTCATTTTTATGAGTGCAAAATGTATGTTTTTTAAAAAATGTCTGTGTATTGCACTGATTTTTATGTGGAGATGAGTTTATTGGAACTTACTTCACTTACAAATGTGAGACAATTTGTACTCTGTAATTAGAAGGCAGTTCTTATTATTCAAAACATGATCATATTTAAAAAAGTTCATAAGTTAAACGAAGAGTTGACTTTCGACAAAGTGAAAATGTTTTGAAATAAGCACACAACAGTAATCAAGTATTTCTTGACAAATCTTATTTTCTTTTACATAGAACACTATTATGTGAAAACAAGGAAACACTATCATTCCTCAGCATTTGGTGAACAATCTGGGCCTATTAGGTTTTAATACTTCTTTGTGTAACAATGCTCAAAGCATTGTTAGAGACCCCACACACCCACTTCATGGTCTGTTTCTGTTGCTTCCCTCTGGGTAAGAGTGGTAACGACAGCTGAGAAGATTATAGAAAGTTTGCTTCCCGTCATTCAGGATACCATTTATAAGCGTTATGTGCTTAGAGCTCGAAGTATTGTTAGAGACCCCACACACCTACTTCATGGCCTGTCTCTGTTGCTCCCCTCTGGGAGGAGGTTTCAAAGTATCTATAGCAGGACTACTAGTTTCTATTACAGCTTTGTTCCTTTGCCATCTGTCTTGTAAAGTCGCAGGATTCTTTTTTTTTTTTTGATACACACACACACACAATCAAAATAGATTGTGATGTTTCATATATGTGTATGCATAATGGCTACTTTTTGAGAGCTAAATGCAACGAAATTTCATTTTATCGTGTGCTGATTAGTGTACTTTTAAAATGGCAGTAACAATTTTATTCTATTCTATTTGAGATCAGCAGTGATACAGATTTAGCTTGATGTTGTCCTACATATTTTTTTGGCTTGGTGATGTGAACTGAAGATACTGTAGCTTTGATTGGCTTAAGCAAAGATTGAAAGAACTCCACCCAGACCCATGACTGCCAGTTTCTTGTCATGCTATGGCTAAATGTGTAATTTTAGAAATTGGCCTTGGAACAGATAGTCCCAAATATTGTTTAGTATACATTTTTTGGCTAGGTCAAATTATAGTGTTTACTATGAAGATGAATAACCAGAAGAACATCATTGTGCAAAAACACCCCAAGTCCCCGCTTTTTGATGTTTAGTTTCACACACCAATTAAAAAAAAAAAAGCAGTGGCTTGAAATGGAATTTAATCATTGCATTTTTATAGATCATTACTACCACTGGCGGTATTTTATTTTCAAGTTGCAGCAGCCACAGTGGCATTGCTGAATTCATTGGATAAGAGCAGATAGTCTTCAGTTTAACAACAACAATTGGGGCCAGAATATTTGTTGCTCATCCAGGCAGTCAAGGGACTTACTTAAGCCGAAGAGTATCTGCTCTTATCAAATGAATTTTACGCTCTTGTTTGCTACAGTTGCTAAGCGAATCACTGCAGTTAAGTGAACCATGTGGTCATTAAGCAAATCCAGAGTGACTTTGCTGTAGGGAGCCAAATGGGAAGGTCACAAATGGTCATCACATGACCCTAGGACATTGCAACCATTCTAAATACCTCCACTTGCCAAGCGCCTAAGTTTTGATCATGTGACTATGGGGATGCTGCAGTGGTTGTAAGTGTGAGGACAAGTTGTAAGTCACTTTTTAAGGGCTGCTGTAATGGTCACTAAACAAATACCGGTAGTTTTAAGTCGGAGACTATCTGTAGCATTCAGTTTTGTTAAATGAATAAAATATTTGCAAAAATGTCAATTCTAAACAGCAGAGTTAATATAAAATGGAAATAGATTGTGTCTGGTAGTGGAAGTTTCAGGAACATTTGCATGTTCGATAGTAGCTTAAATACCTTAATGAAAGGGTAGCCATTCTAAAAAGAGACCAACCATGATTTCTAGATGATACATACAGTATGGCTTTGCAGAAATACAAAGAGTGGGGCAGAGGTGGGTTTCAGCAGGTTCTGACCAGTTCTGGAGAACCAATAGCGGAAATTTTGAGTAGTTCGGAGAACGGGTAAATACCACCTCTGACTGGCCCCTCCCCCATCTATTCTCTGCCTCCCAAGTCCCAGCTGATTGGGAGGAAATGGGGATTTTGCAGTAACCTTCCCCTGGAGTGGGGTGGGAATGGAGATTTTACCGTATCCTTCCCCGCCACGCCCACCAAGCCATGCCATGCCACGCCCACCAAGCCACGCCCACAGAACCGGTAGTAAAAAAAATTGAAACCCACCACTGGAGTGGAGGATCAGTAACCCTCTAGATGTTAGACTAATTCCCATCACCTCCAACAAATCTGAATGTGATTGTTTCTTCAATGAAAAAGATTTATAAATTGTATGTATGTATGTATGTTTATATGTATGCATGTATACATGTATGTAACATTATTACCTGCAATAATGGTGAGCATTATAATACCAATGGAAAGCCCATCCGTTCCCTGCTTGAGTTATAAAATAAGCAGCCTTGTATTTCAGATGTATACTGTGATTCAGTGTTGTTACTCTTACATCAATGAACATACCCCACCAAAAATTTCAAAGAGATAAAAGTCATTGATTCTTCTTGATACTTTATACTTTACAGTATAAAGCTTATATTGTATACAGGATGTTCCTTTTGCTACTATGATTCCTTATTATCAATAACTGCAAAAAAAAAAAAAAGGCATGCATGCAAAAAAATGAAATGAAGAGAATTTTAGGAAGAAGTCTGCTAAATCTCTGAAGTGGAAATAAATCAACATTAGATACAGGGAAATTTATTTACCCTCAGTTTACTGACAGGGTTCACCTGTTGTTCCAATTCAACAGGACTCTAAGTGGCTTTTATTTCTATCTTACAGTAAAAAGGCTAAAATACAATACCAGTGTTGTAAAATACTAGAACTACAATAAGAAACAATAGCGAAGAATACTAAGAAAGAAACTAAGGCCACTGGGAAAGATAACCTTCCAAACATCACCCAGGATTGGGGTTCTGAACTAACTTATGAAAGAATATGCATTTTGATTCCACAGTATTTATACACAGTTTATCAACATTTCTAAATTTACTGGATGACTAATTATGCATATGAGCAAATATGAGAGTTCTTAGCACTGGTAGAAGGACTAGCAGTTTTGCTTTCTTCACAAAAGAAGGCTGTATAGAGAAGAGACAAGAGTTTTGCCATCCTAAATGGTGTATATATATAAGAATCTGGTTAAAATGTGCTTGTTTGGAAATTCTTATATAATAATATGGGGTGTCTCCAGTGGTGGAATTTAAATTTCTTTACTACCGTGGCCATGGCCGTGGCTTGGTGAGCATGGCGTGGCTTGGTGGGCGTGGCTTGGTGGGCGTGGCAGGGGAAGGATACTGCAAAATCTCCATTCCCACCCCACTCCAGGGGAACGATACTGCAAAATCCCCATTCCCTCTCCATTCCTGGAGGGAGGATATTGCAAAATATCCATTCCCACCCCACTCTGGGGCCAGCCAGAGGTGGTATTGGCCAGTTCTCTGAACTACTCAAAATTCCCGCTACCAGTTCTCCAGATCCTGCTGAATAGCACCCCTGGGTATCTCCTATTGGAGATGTAGTGTTTAATTTTGTATAGAGATTTTTTATATCCAAGCACTCAAGTGCCAGTACACAAATATGCTTAGTGAACCATCTTTCAGTCCAGCTGTTCTGTACTACACAGAGTAGAGCGATCCCAGCTGGTCTAAATATTTATGCCCTCCCATTCTCTGACCCAGCCTAATACCATATGCCTTCTGGTAGAGGAAGCCACCTTTTTTCTGCCATTTAAAAGTGTGCACGGCCCAGAGTGCTGGGATCAATAGAAAGAAATGTCTATAAATCCCACTAAAGCTCCTTGTGTATAAATCAAGCGCAAGATTCCCAACAGAGCTTATGGGCTTGTTGGGAAAGAGCTGGGAAAATATTTGTGGTTTTTGTTTGTCCAATGCCCATACCATCTTTCTTTTTAAAAAAAAAAAAAAAAAAATTATTACAAGATTTTACAAAGTCTTTAAAACCTTCAGAAACATAAAAGGAGAAATAGGCAAAGAAAGAAATTGTAAAATGTTAGAAGGGTAGGGCAAGGAAAAGGAAAGAAAAAGAAGCAATGAAGCATATTCTGAACTTCTTTGCAGCAGTTACAAACATAGCAATTATTATTTCCACTCTCCTGAATTGCATATCGTTGTTCTCTTCCCATAAACAAACCTTTTTAATCAATAAATCCCCATATCATCAATTCACTTTTATCCATTTTCAGTAAAAAAAATAATCCATAGCAATAGCACTTAGACTTATATACCGCTTCACAGTGCTTTACAGCCCTCTCTAAACAGTTTACAGAGTCAGCCTATTGCTCCCAACAATCTGGGTCCTCATTTTACCCACCTCGGAAGGATGGAAGGCTGAGTCAGCCTTGAGCCTGGTGAGATTCGGTCTGCCAAATTGCAGGCAACCGGCAGGCATCAGAAGTAGCCTGCAGTACTGCATTCTAATCACTGCTCTACCGCACCATAAAGGGTTTCCAGCCTTTTATAAAAGTAGTTGCAGTTCCCTCCTTGATCAAAAAAATCAATTTAGCAATTTCTGCAAACTCGGCCACCTTCTCAATCCATTTCTCCATTATGGTGTTTCTGTAGTCTTCCGTCTTTGTGCTTAGAATAGCCTTCTGTAATTATCATATGTAAAACCAATCGTCCTTGAGCCTTTTCTATAGTGGTGTTTTGCTCTCTAAGTAAATTTTCACCTATGGACTTGGAAATATGAACACATTAGATTATTATGTAGAAGAGTAGCTGTTTTCTAACTTTACCTATTGGGTCACATCTGCATCAATAATGATTTTTTTTCAGACTTGCACCATATTTCCTGAATGTGATTTTCCCCCCCTTTCTATTGCTACTAAATAATTTAGTCTTTTTCTTTTTATAGCATCCCTCCCAAGTGCTTACTGTTATGAAGTTATGCCAATAGGGATTACAGAAATATTCAAGCTGTTGTATAACTTTTAAAAGCAGTTTCCAAAGTACCAACATGAAAGAGATGGAGGAAGATGGATTTAACTTTAAATGGGGTTTTAACAGAAGTAGAGTCAATTTAACCATCTATGATATTCTATTTGTTTTCTTAAGTTTCAACCTTCTTTTCTTTGTACAATTTTGTTTTGTAATAGTTCCCTGACCAATCATCTTAATATGTACAGTTTACTAAATGTATGATATTTTGAGTCCAGAGGTGGGTTTCAGCAGGTTCTGACCAGTTCTGGAGAAACGGTAGCGGAAATTTTGAGTAGTTCGAAGAACCGGTAGTAAAAATTCTGAATGGAGATTTTACAGTATCCTTCCCCTGGCACGCTCACCAAGCCACACCCACCAAGCCACACCCACAGAACCAGTAGTAAAAAAAATTGAAACCCACCACTGTTTGAGTCGGTATCTTACGCTGATCCTTATGTTTGATACTAGTCTTATGAAAACATGCTTGACAGTACAAGCACTGATTATTCGTTTAAGTATTATAATGGTTACTTTCATTTAAGAAAATAATGCTCTTTATAATCCAAAGCTACCATTTTATCAGGAGAAAAAAAAAGGAAAACAATTCCAAGAGATTCCAAACTATACTTGATCTGTCATCCAGATGGCAAAAAAACAGGGGAGTAGTTTTTCAATCCCTACCTCCCTCATATAGCCTCCAGCCTTTAATTTGGAACTCAGTTTTGCTATAGATTTCTCCTAGCTATCAGTTTAGTTTATTACTGTTGTCACAATGAAGGACTGACTGTATAGCTCCTCGTATTGCAGTGCCAAAAGCTCAAGAACAATTATCATTTATCTGTGTGATTAAGAAGGCACACTCTTCTAAGCTTTTTACAGTTCAATGTACACACATCCTTTTTAAAAGCCAAACACGACTATTGCATTCTACGGCTTCTGTAGCTGATAAACTTCTTTCATATTTTTCTCCGCAGTTGCTTCAGGATTGCCGTAGTAAGGCTCGCTAGGAAAGCATGCGTTGCTGAATGTCAGCATGTAACATGGGATAACAATAAGATGATCTTTTCTGGATATCACATCCAGTTACTTTACTTTCATGCACATATCTTAAAATTGACCACGTCCATATGTTAAAATTGACTGTTGCATTGTGTCACCCCATTATTAATGGCATGGGATATTTAATCACAAAAACTGATACGCAGAATTGTTTCTTTGATGGCTACGGATACAACACAATATGAGATGCAACATTATGCAAGCAAATGTTCACTAGCGCTAGAGAGAAACTCACTGTGACCACCTGACTTCTCAAGTGTTGGGGAAAACCGCTTTCAGTCATGAAAATATGCAATGCACTGACCCACTGGAATTCAGTCATTTGCTCTAGATAAAAGCTAAAACAAGGGCAGCAAAATATCAAATACCTGGAGCAATAAAATTATTTATTTAAAAATATAGTTAAAAGTCAGTGTTATGACTGCTGCAAAACGTAGTGTAAGATCCCAGTAACCATTCCAAAGGAGACAACCCAGGCCCTGTTGGATCATTGTTTCAAAGATATTTACTTAGCTAAAGGGAGAAACAGAATGACCAAGGCAAAAAAAGCAGTGGGAGCAAGAATAGCTTCCAACTTCTTGTTGGATTTCCCCATTCAGTTTCCTTGTGGGAATCATTGGAAATCTCCCTTTCTCCTCCACTTCCCTTCCCTTTCTTCCCTTTTGTTGTTGTTGTTAGTTGCAAAGTCATGTCTAACCCATCGCAACCCCATGGACAACATTCCTCCAAGCCTTTCTGTCCTCTACCATCCTCCGGAGTCCATTTAAGCTCACACCTATTGTTTCAGTGACTCCATCCAGCCATCTCATTCTCAGTCGTCCCGTTCTTCTTTTGCCCTCAATCTTTCCCAGCATTAGGCTCTTCTCCAGTGAGTCCTTCCTTCTCATTAGGTGGCCAAAGTATTTGAGTTTCATTTTCAGGATCTGGCCTTCCTAGCAAACTGGTAAGTAGCTGCTGCTGGGTGAGGAAAGGGAGTGAGGGATTGTGAGACTAGGTAGGGAACTATCACAGAACATTAAAAATGAAAACCAGGTGACTCCAGCAGTAGCCTAGTAGTGGAGCAGCAGCTAGTTGTACTGAAGCAGTCACAACTTTCCCAAATTTCATTCCCTCAGGAGCAATGGGTCCCCGATTTTGGGTGCATTTTGTAAGTTAGTCCATGTGAGGTATATAGGTTCAAAAATAGTTGCCCTACATTGTACCGTTTCACCCAGTTAAAGGCCAGGAGAAGAGTTTTAATGGTATTTAGATACTTCGCTAGAGATCCAGGATTTGATAGCCAAGTCAGGACAGAACTGCTGAAAGCCTCAAGTTGTAAAAGCTATAGAAGAGCCACCCTTCTTTTTGTTTATTTACCGATTTCTCCAAGATAGTTGGAGTTTTAATTGATAGGTTGGAGAATGTGCTAGAGGATCTCTTTCTTTATAGAAGAGTCTGAAATTTACTTAATAGGTTCAATAGGTTCCTTCATTTACATGATAGGTACAAGACAGAGGGTCCAGTCCAGAAAGCCTGAAGATTCTGATGCCTTTGTAGTGTTACAGTTTAGGGGACATTGTGTTCTTGAAAAATGGGTATAACTATAACAATCATTAGATGACATTACAAAAACTATTGTAACTTTTGTTCATGGTACTTGTAATTTGTTCATTTAATTACAAGTTTATCCACCTGTTTCTGAAAAGTGATAGAAAATACCATGTAGAAGGGCAGGACAAGAAATAATGGATGGAAACTAATCAAGGAGAGAAGTAAACTGGAATTAAGGAGAAACTTCCTAACAGTGAGGACAATTAACTAGGCTTGCTTTCAGAAATTGTGGCTGCTTCATCACTGGAAGCTTTTAAGAAGAGATTGGACAGCCATTTGTCTGAAATGGTATAGGGCAGTGATGGCAAACCTTTTAGAGACTGAGTGCCCAAACTGCAACCCAAAATCCACTTATTTATCGCAAAGTGCCAACATGGCAATTTAACCTGAATAATGAGGTTTTATTACTTAAAATAATGATAAATAAGCCAGAGTTTAGCTAATTGTTCTAAGAGTGATAAATCCTTCCCTCTCTTTCTCTCCTTTCCTCTCTCTTTCTCTCTCTTTCCCCCTCTCTGTCTTTCTCTTTCTCCTTTTCCTTCCTCTCTCTCTTTCCCTCCCTCCCTCTTTCTTTCTCTCTCTCTCTCTCTGCCTGTTTCTCTCTCTCTCTTTCCCTCCCTCCCTCCCTCTCTTTCTCCCTCTCTCTCTGCCTCATCTATCTATCTGTCTGTCTGTCTGTCTGTCTGTCTGTCTCTGCTCTCCTGCCCAGTTTCACATGTCATGTGAATCCAACCACTTGGGCTCTGGAGGGGGAGTGGAGGCTGGCAGGCAAAGCCAAGCGTTAGAGATCCACACAAAATAAGGCAACTCCAACCTGGATCCTGTCAAGGAGACACCCGCCCTCCCTCTACTTCTTTCCCCCCATGACGGGGGCCCAGGCAGCCTGAGCACAGCACCCTCCTCCGATGCAATTAGCAAGCAAACAAATGTGGCTCTCTGGCTGGGAGGCAGCAGCGCGGAGCCCCACCTCTGGCCAGCGAGAGCAGAGCAGGCAGTTTGCAAGTGGGCTCGCGGGGCCACTTAGCAAGGAGGGAGACCCTGGCCCGTTTGGTTCACTTCAGTGCGTGGTGGGAACGCAGAAGGCAGAGGACATCCATGCCTCTCGGTGTTCAATCCTCAAAGGCTCCTTTGGGGTGACTGGGAGAGGAGAGTGAAGGGTGGGGCCAGCCAGTGGTGGGATCACCTGACAGGGAGCCGCAGTGGAGGGACGAAAGAATCTGCGGCTTGCCAATACCTGCCCTAGGGCTGGGGCGACGGCACGTGTGTCCACAAAGAGGGCTCTGCATGCCACCTCTGGCACACATGCCATAGGTTCGCCACCAGGTGTATAGGGTCTCCTGCTTGGACAGGGTTCGCATTAGAATACCTCCAAGTTCTCTTCCAGCTCTATTCTGATCGACTGTATGTAAGCCACTAAATATTGTCCACATGAACTCCTTGCTGAATTATCTTTAGATCAAAATTTTGACTTAGCTGTTTGATTCCATTATTTTTTTATTTTGACATTTTCAAGTTTTCATATGTGAAAAAGGTCAATATTAAGGCGGTGGCTTTATCTCTATCTCTCTTTTAAAGTTTTATACTACTTCAGTAGCAAATTATTGTGGGACTTGACTACAGACATTCATACCTTTTGAGGGAACGGATACCTTTTTCAGTTTTATTCATTGTTAAAGATTTCCCCAAATATGGAGTGGGTGATTCAGTACATGTCTTAGCAAATAGTAGACAGCAATTTATTTTTAGGCCTGGATTGCTTTGAAATCAGTATGTGCTTTGGCAGTGTGAATGAGGATTATCAAAAGCAACATAGTTTATTACCATCACGTTTCATGGACAGTGGCTGTGAGCGTCCATGAATGGGAGCTGCAAAATTTGCATTTCTAATAATTGCTTGAAGAGCATAAAACTGAGTCCATTCTTGCACACCGTTCAGCCAAGAGGCTTGTTCATGATTGTTTTTTTCCTCCACAATAGTAGTCATTTTTAGAACGGCGGCACCTTTAACAAGATCATTTAAACATCTAAATAATAAAGATTAAAAAAGAGTTTTTGTCGATTTTTTTTAAGCAAGATTAAAAATCTATGCTCCCTCACCCCACAAAATTGTTGCCATGAGACAAGCAGTGCAGCCTTGGAAAGCTTTTTTTCTTTCTTTTTTTTTACTATTTCGGACAGTCTGCAAATCGAAGGAAATGCTTGTGAAACCTGAATAATTTCTGAGCTGAATGCAAAGGTGCACGCAAGTTGCTACTTCAGAGGAAGCTCAGGTGATTAAATGCTTCACAAGAGAAATAACGGTGGTGATGGTGGCAATAGTCTTACCCAAGTCTTCTTGAGACCTTCAGTGTTTTGTTTTTTTTCTGCATGAGAAATGTTTTATAAGGCATATTTATTCTGTCGTTGCACTCCTGTCCCCATTGTGTAAAGTGATGCAGAGCTCATCCTGCAGAATTAATTCTCTGTGTCTGGGTGGCAGGTCTTTAGACTGCAGACTAGATGGTGACACTACATCCAATCTTTTGAGTCTCCTATTCTACCCTAAAGGCACGGTATATAGGAGATGATTGAAAGAGTGTCTTATCTCCAAGTAGAAGGAGGTATTCATGTAGAGTAAGGGGAGGGGTAGCTTTCTTCACAAAGGTTCTTTCTCTCTGAAAGCACAGCGGAAAATGCAGAAGATGGATGGTAATAATTCCTGCAGGCTTCCTGCACAGAACTGCATCTTCCATGCAGATGAGGACTGCAAGAAAGTTGTACTTCCTGCACCCTGAAGTCATGGTGTCTGATGTTACCTACAGCATCCTCTCTGCGTGCTTTTTGCAATGCTGGATTTCCCAGCCACCCTCCACATTGCAAAAAACCCACATTGCTAATATCATAGTATTTTGGAAAGCGGAGAAGTATCGCTAATCTCTGTCTCTTTTTTGTTTTATCTTCTGCTACCTAAAGGTTTCATTTTGGTTTTCCCTCTTCCTCTCAACAACGCTGGAGTAAAAGCATTTTGTATACATGTTTCCAAATTTCATTAGCATAGACACGATGTTTTAAAGTGTGGAAAGTTAAGCTATGTAATGAAATGGTTCAGTGTATCAATATGGGTGAATATCACAAATTCTCCAGTATTGTATTGGTTGGGAGATCCCTTTGGGTTTGTTCTCTGGTGCCTCCTAATAGCTCTCAACTGATGGCAACAATGAAGTTGACTTCTTTGGGCTTCAAAGCTAAGCAAGCACTAGAGGCACACAACTATTCCCATAAGTGCTTTTCAGTTTCCATATTGTACTACCGTTTCTAATAATTAAAAATAATTTCCTTGGATTTCAGCTCCCAGCTAGCAGGCATCCTCTTGTGTCTAACCAATTCAGCTTCAGATTCTGCCTGTTCTTGGCTGAAAAGAATATACATAATCTCTTCCCCTTACATGATCCTGGATACTGTAATAAAGCTGCTATCTTATGAAAAGGCTTTAGTCTCCTATTAACCAAATATCTTTCTGTCTGTTTGGATGACCAAAGGAACACGTTAAGGAACAAATGCCAGACAGTCTGATATTGAATCTGAAGTGATTCAATGTTGAGATTTTGATGCTCGTCTGCCTTTTTTTCCCTGCCATTTATCGCCTATTGATAGAAAATATTTTGCACCTATAGTTGTCAGTGAAGTAGAGCTTCAGCCCTTCCATCCAGCATTATCAATGATGATAGATTGGATACGTTAATTTTTTTTCTTTTTACGACTCTGTCATCCCTTGATTCGGGATGGAGTCAGGGCTACTGAATGGAGCTGAGTATTTACTGGCCAGATGCCCTTCCTGACGCCTACGTGGAGTTTGCAACTGATATTTTCTCTTCGCACCCTGATCTGTCACTGCCTCTCAACCTTCCAAGTGGGAGGCGAGCTTCTTCACCTCTAGGCCACCACACTGCTTGATGATGGATACGGTTATAATTTAGCAAAATCCTGAGGACCCTTTTGTTCTATAAAAAAAAGAAAAACTGGTTATAGTCATAGCGTCAGGCTTGGTACCTGAACAGTATTCAGGAAAAGAAAAGACAGCAACATTACTTTGATTCTTCGCTATTCAAAGGTGGCTTTCAAGAATGTAACAACTCAACCTAATTTTTTCTTTGACAGTATTTTTAGAAATAAAGCTAGTAGCATTCACTACAATTCTAGAAGTTTAGCTCTTTTTGCAGGTATTTTTGTTGTCTTGCTAAAATTTGCAGTTTAAGCTAAGACACGAGGTAAATATGTATCAATTATTATTTACTATATAGAAATAAGATGCTTATTTCCTTAAATGTATCATTGTGGATTTATGGATGACCTAAACTTCATTTAATTAGTTGTTTATTGGTTGGACACATATTATCCTTAAACAAGGATTGGTTCAATAAGAAAGCCACAAAACCTGTCTCACTAATTTCTGAAGAAGTTTCCCATTGGGTAAGTAAAGCCCATTTAGGTGTGCAATTGGCTATTGTAAAATAACTTAAATAGTTGCATATAAAATTCCAGAGGATGAGGAAAGATTTGAAGGCCTGATTAATTTCTCTGAGGAGTTACAAGGGATTGCAACCTTTTTCAAACTATGCAGACTTGATAACGATTTTTTTTAAAAAAGAGATTATTCTATTCAGTCATCTTGCCTGATCTTTAAATGACATGACCACGTTTTTTCAGAAATTAGATTTGCCTGCCATTAAATAACACAAAGAGGCTTTCATAATTCTTTGTTTACTGTGTATAGTTCTGTAGTGTTTCTTACTAGGCCACCAAAATGTGTAGTTCAATGTGTTCTTAAGCATTTTAAAAAATAGGAACATTCAAAACAGTTAGAATATTAATTATCTTTTAATTTCATTTTGCCCCTTATGTCATTTTCTATCTCTGTTCCCTGTAAGAGTGCATTTAATTTTATCTATTTATCACTTTGTCTTTTGCCACTGGGAAAAATAGGTGGCACAGACTTTTATATTTTTAAGACAATACGCTTTAGGTCCATTAGTCCAGAATGGATTGCCTTGATTCAGTTTCTTCTTCTCTGTTTGCAGCTGGACAGCTAGCCGGCAACTCTTCTGTAGAGATGTATCGTCAAGTGCTGTTGTCTGGCTGCCGCTGTGTTGAGCTGGACTGCTGGAAAGGCCGAACTGCTGAAGAGGAGCCGGTCATTACCCATGGATTCACCATGACAACAGAAATATCCTTTAAGGTACATTTGAGAACATCCCTGTAAAAATATAATTGCAAAATAGAATATTTATGCACGTGTGTATATGCAGACATAAGATGCACACAGGTGAATATAGAATGTCTCCAGAAAAACAAATGATGCCTATTTTAGAAATTCAATTCAATAGAGAAAGGTTAAAACAACAACAACAGGAATTTAAATTATCAGGCCATTTCTTAAGCAGCTGTGTGACCCCAAGACAAATGGACTGCTTTCAAAATGTAGATAGCTGCTGTATTCACACTCCTATGCACTCCAAAGCAGTTTTTTCCAAATTATTTCTGAAGTGTTGCCCGGCCAATGTGCATAATTTAATTTTTATAACAATTAGGTTGTATATAAAGTTGCAGAAAATGACAGGAAGACAAAGGAATGATTATCTTAATTGTATTCTATATTCTTAATATTTTGCTCCATTATACTTAACATTAAGGAATATTTATCTGTATAAGATGCTAGCTAACTCCCTGGTTTCTGACTAAAAACCACTTAATCTCAGTCTTGTACTCATTTGGATAAATAAATGAATAAATGAATAAAATAATCATTTTTCAAGTAGTGAAAGGAACTTTTGCAGGTCATCTGGCAGTACTGTAATCAGGGGTGGGTTCTACTTACCTTTACTACCGGTTCGCAACGGGACGCACGTACGTGCTTGCTTCACTCATGCGTGCGCTCTTCTGCACATGCACAGAAGCATTCTGATGACGTCGGGGTCAGTGGGCGGAGCCTCCCACCGGTTTTAATACTGGTTCTATAGAACCGGTGCGAACCGGGGGCAACCCACTAATGACTGTAATGGTAAATTTTGAAATCTTCAGGGGCTATAGACTAGAATAAGAAGCAAAGCAATCCCTGAAAGCAGCAATTGAAAACTCCTTCTGTGTTTCTGTTGAGAAAATTGCATGGATGCATCCATGAAGTCACCAGGCATCTAACTCAACTCCTTGGATTTTAAGGATTTTTTTAAACAAAGCATTTTTATATCATACTAAATTTTCTACATACATGTAGAATACCTTATGTCTCCATACTTGCAAATAACTATAAATTAATCCACATGTTGATTGTGTTAACTTTTTTACAATTAAATGCATGATTCATACGATGCAATAAAAGTTTCCTTTTCACACACTTCCAGTTGACATAAAATGCATGTAGACAGAACATTACAGCATAAAGTATTGCTAGGCATGAATCTCATGAATTCTGTTTTATTGCATAGGATCCTCCAGATCTTCTTGGAGAGGGATAGAGCCCAAAGTGAAAAAAAGGAAATCACTGCCCAATATTGGATAGAGTCAGTAGTGAAATCCAAATTTTTTTAATACCAGTTCTTGGGCGTGGCTTGGTGGGTGTGATGTGGCTTGGTGGGCGTAGCAGGGGAAGGATACTGCAAAATCTCCATTCCCTCCTCACTCCTGGGGGAAGGATATTGCAAAATCTCCATTCCTACTCTACTCTGGGGCCAGCCAGTGGTATTTGCCGGTTCTCCGAACTGCTCAAAATTTCCGCTACCGGTTCTCCAGATCCTGTCAGAACCTGCTGGATTTCATCCCTGGACAGAATGATAAATAGGAGCTTGAGCCTACTCTAGAGTGCCAATTAAGTAACTAGTAGTGGTACAAATAGAAGTAGCTATTTCAGCTGAAATATTTCATTAATAAACTGTTTACAAAGCTTGTTTGGCATCAGCATTTTTAAGGAGACAAAAAACAATATTTTCAATCCAGAGAAAGCATGGTTCAGTTCAATAACAAGTATACAGTTCTCACAAAACTGATAATACGTGAATATATAAGCAAATGTGGACTATTTGGGCTACTTTTGAAACAGATCCTGATCTATCTGGGCCTTTTAAAGATTTTATCCAGTCTGGCACTTTTCCCCAGACTGAGATAGCAGAATAGTTATTTAAAAGTTATTTAACTAACAGAGATACAATGAGCATCACAGTTGTCTATATCTGCAGATGTGTTATTGAGGTCATTCACCTGCATGTCATCTTTTTTGTGTATGTTAAAAAGCACATTTATTTAGGGGTATGAGAAAAATAAAACATGTATTATGGTATTGGGGATACACTAAAATAAGTTTGATTTCACATCAGTAACAAAATAGCTGAATTAATAATTTAATGGGCAGATTTCAGGTATTCTGTGTAAGATACAACTTTTCTTTCCCTATGTCAGTCTTTGCCGAAAGTATCCTGGGATCATGATTCACTCAAGTTAACTGAAGCTAGATATTATTAAAAAGCAAAGAACAATGAGATAGAGGCAATTACAGGAAAACATATGGCTAATTATCCCATAATGTATATTATCGCTGCTTGTCAGGCTTCCTGTGTTGTAATTTCAGTTGTGTAATTTCAGTTTATCTTCTTTCCTTCAGTTGACCTTTTACACACACACACACACACACACACACACACACACACGTGTGTGTGTGTGTGTGTGTGTGGTATCATTAATATTGAATCTATCCAAAAACCAAAATTGTTTTTTCAGACATAATCTCTCTCCCCCTCCCTCTCCCATTCTCCTTCCCTCCGTCTCTCTCTCTCTCTCTCTCTCTCTCTCTCTCTCTCTCTTTCTTTCTTTTCCCACTCCCTCTCTCCTTCCCTCCATCTCTCTTTCTCTCTCTCTCTCTCTCTCACACACACACACACACACACGTCTATGTATGTAATTCATGAGATGATTTAACTTGCAGATTTTACATAGTAATGGTTTGTGGAATTTTGATTGATAACAGAAAATATATTTTGAATGTACATTCTCTTCAGACAATGCCTCAGAATTCAGGACCTTATGTTTTGAAACCCCCTTTACTAATGGCTGTCTGTAATTCTTCATGCTTTTTTCTTCAGCACAATTTGTAACTGTCTATAAAAATGTGCCCTTTTCTCCATTCTTTCCTGCTCTCTACCAATAACTAATGATTACATGTCATCATCGTCCATTCCTATATACTTGGGATAATAATGGTGTATCTTGTGGATGTTATTTGTTATTATTTCTGATGAATACAACTAGGAGCCTTCTATCTTATGTAATAGGTCATACATTGTAATTTCTTTTTCAAGTTTTTCATTTTATTTTGCAAAATATCCATATCAATGCGTGAACAGTGTGGTATCTGGGTATCATACATTTTAGTACAAATAAAAATAGTGCTATTAATCCTATTTGTTACATTCCTCAGGCTTATGTAGTTCTAGTGTTAATACACATATTTGTATTAATAATGTATAGACTTTCATTATTTAATTATTCAATGTTTCAATACGTTATTCCAATGCCAATCACAACATTGTTTAAACATACATAATAATACTATCATTCAATTTCTAATCTTCCTTTTTATTATTACTTTTGTCTTATTGTATAAAAATGTGTATACTAATATTCCCTCTCTCTCTTATTTCTATCCCTATTCTAACTTTTAATCATGCCACCTTTATATTTAAAAACAAATCCTTTCTATACGTCATCTCTTGCCTACTTTAAAGTTTTAAAGTTTTAAATGGGAACTTTAAAACTTTAAAGTTTTAAAGTTCCCATATTCCTCTCTTGAATCTTTATCCCTATCTACATATATATTTAAGTACAAATAAAAATAGTGATATTAATCATTTCTTACATTCCTCAGGTTTATGTAGTTCTAGTGTTAATACACATATTTGTATTAGATTATAAACTTTCATTATTTAATTGTTCAATGTTTCAATATGTTATTTCAATGCCAATCACAATATTGTTTAAACATACATAATTAATAATACCATCATTCAATTTCTAATCTTCCCTCTTATTATTACTTTTATCATATTGTATAAAAATGTGTATACATGGGTATACATGTGTATACTCATATTTCCCCTCTCTCTTATTTCTATCGCTATTCTAACTTTTAATCATGTCACCATTATATTTAAGAACAAATCCTTTCTATCTGTCAACACTTGCATTTTGAAAGCTTTAATTGTTTGTTTTTTTAACTTGCATCCCATATTCCTCTCTTGGATCTTTATCCCTATGTGCATCTATGTCCTGACTATTCATTTTAAACATTTCTCCCATCTCCGCCCTTTTCCATTGTTTAGCTTCCAAAATATCTACCCCTGCCCCTGTCTCCCTTTCAAAAATTGTTGTTTTTGTTATTGTCTCCTTTTTGTCGTCTTGTTTTGTTTGCCGATTAGTCTGTTCTGCTTTTTCATCTGCTCTTTCAATTGGCTCCTTTTTTTCCTGGGCGTCTTGATCATTCATTGTCCTTTGTATAATATTTCCCAGTTTTTCGTTCATGCCATGTATTAAATTCTTAATCTCCTTGTGGATGTCCTTGATGTTTTGAAACATTAACACCATTTCTTCCCAAATTCCACTCATTTCCCCCTGATGTAGCATCTCATCTTGTTTTAATAAGTCCCGCTCTTGTCCAGTAATCCAAAAACCATATATTCAAGCCTAAAGTCACTCCCCAAAGAGAATTCAATGTTCCCAATTTTTGTATTCCATAGTTAATCAATCTGTTCCTTTAGTTAATCCCAAAGGCTTTCCAGAACCTCCTTAAATCCCCTTTATGCGTTCAATCTTGCATCATAGCATTCAGGGGTCTCTTTAATGAAAAAATCTTCCTTATTATCATTTTTAAATCTCTGGTAGTCATGACGTAAGTGCATAAAACATATCCTTGTCAGAATTTTCCAGAATTTAAGAATATGTTATACTTTCCTTTCGTCAACAGATGGCACTCTCAGTTTAGATTTCAATGTTAACCAGTTTAATAAGTCAAAATATAGAAACAAAGTTAGTTTTTTAGGTAAATAGTTTCAGTATTTTTTAAATGTCTTTCCAGAACAATGCATGCTCAGTTTAAAAGTCCAATTTTCTGTATTTTTAACAGGTTTTTTTGCTTTTCTTCCCTTAATTATTTTCTTTCAATTCTGAAGTTTTTCTCAAAGTGTTTAGTTGCTGCTTTAGCAAATAGTTGTGAGTGTCTCTTTTTCTGGATTATTTCCTTTTGGGGTTGGGTTTTAAATAAGAAAGAATCCTCTCACCTTGTTCCAGGCACTATTCACTAACTCCGCTCCAGCATCACTCTTAGGTGTTCCTTGGCTGC
The DNA here is from genome assembly GCF_059756535.1 of Pantherophis guttatus. Taxonomy (NCBI): domain Eukaryota; kingdom Metazoa; phylum Chordata; class Lepidosauria; order Squamata; family Colubridae; genus Pantherophis; species Pantherophis guttatus. The sequence goes on along the minus strand of NC_142063.1, from coordinate 199,841,742 downwards.
CCCAGCTTCATGGCAGTCATCTTTAGGCTGTCTTTTCTCCTCGTCATGGCTGAGAGGGGAAAAAAGCCCAGGGTCCAGGAGGAGAGTTGCGACTCCCCGCGGTTTCACAGAGCACCCCTCTTTGCTTCGCCGCACCTACAGGGCAGCTTTGGCTCCTTTTGTAGCCCACCAATGGTGAGAACTTGGCACGGGAGCACAGAGATCCGTTCCTCGTGTTCGATCTCACTGCAGCATCAATTAGAAGACCTGGTCGTACACTGTAATTTGATCAAATAATATATATTTTACTTTGAGTGATGGATTTACTTTTGAAAAATATATAGACAAACTTTTTGATCCTGAATATAGATATATTATATATAGATAAATATATATAATAAAATATATATAAATATAAAACTGTAGCCTGTCACTATTTAATAAACAAGTGCCAGGATTTCACCATCTAATATGCTTCTTTGTTATAGATAATATTTCCCTGCTTACAAGTACTTATTGTGTACCGCTTGTCTTCCCTTTCAATGTTTTATTATTTATTTCTAATATCTCTGGATTCTTAATTATTTTCAGTGCTCCTTCAATTATTTTTTCATAAGATCATAATGTTTCTCTTTAGGGAAACTACATGAGTACCCCTGAGTAATTCTAATAAAGATAAATTTGCTAGCCTTTTAAAAACCTTGATAAAATTAAATATGCCCAATACATTTTGATATTACTCCCCCTCAGGGACAGTGAAGTACAGTATTGTGCAAAAGTGTTAAGCAGTTGTGCAAAACTGCTGTAAATTAAGAATGCTTTTAGAAATAGAAGTGTTGATAGTTTATTTTTATCAATTAACCTAAGGGAATGTTAATGAACTGAAGAGAAATCCAAATCAAATTAATATTTTGTGTGACCACCCCTTGCTTTCAAAACAGTATCAATTCTTACACTTGCACAAAGTCAGGGTTTTTTTTTTTTTTATTGCAAAAGTTTTACAATTACATTTTCACCCCATTTTCCCCCCCATCCCACCCCCCGCTCCCCACCCTAACCCCCCTCAAACCCCCCCTAACCCTCCCCCCCTGACTTCCATGAAGTATAATCCCATCAAAGTCCCCTTTTTACAAAACTTGAACCCCTCAAACCCCCTTAAAAAAAAAAAAATCCCCCCCCCTCACAGTATTCATACATTTCTATTTTTATATAATACTTTCAATGAAAAGCTATTTGGTATTTCCTAACTTGATATTTGTTCTGCACATAATCTATCCACTTTTTCCATTCCCATTCATAAGTCTCTTGTGAGCGATCTTTTAAAAATGCTGAGATCTTCGCCATCTCCGCAAAACTGGCCATCTTCAAAGTCCATTCTTCAATAGTGGGTAAAGCCTCATTTTTCCAATATTTACCTATCAATAACCTCGCTGCTGTGATCATGTACAATATCAACTTAATTTCATCCAGTGTAAAACCCTTTACTATACCCAATAAGAACAATTGTGGGGAAAATGGAATTTTTCTCTTCAAAACATTCTGCATAACCCACCATATTTTAATCCAAAAAGCCTTAACTTTCTTACAATTCCACCAAACATGATAATATGTAGCATCTAAACAATCACATCTCCAACATTTTGGCTGAACATTAGGATACATACAGGATAATTTCTTGGGATCTAAATGCCATCTGTAAAACATCTTATAAAAATTTTCCCTCAAATTCTGTGATTGTGTAAATTTAACATTCTGAACCCATATCTTTTCCCATGTTTCTAACATCACTGGTTCTTCAAAATTTTGTGCCCACTTAATCATACAATCTTTAACCAATTCAGTTTCTGAATCCCTTTCTAACAAAACATTATAAAGCCTTTTAATATGCATTGGACCTTTCTCTTTTATATGTCTGACCAATTCTTCCTCATGCAACATAATACCAGTTTTTTGGTCCTCTTTCCATCTCAATTGTAATTGATTATATTGTAACCAAGTTAAATTAATTCCTTCATCCAACAGTGTCTGTAATGTCTTCAACTGCCATCTGCCCGCATCTGTAAAAAGAATCTCTTTATATAAAAACCCCCCGAGTGACATTATATTTGTATTCCACATAGTATGACCAAGATCCAGCCATAACGGTATTTTGTAATCCCATTTGAGTCGGTGCTTCTTCCAAACTCTCATCAAAGAGTCTCTAAGTATATGGCTTTTAAATACTTTATCCACTTTGTTATCATAAAATAAATAAGCATGCCATCCAAATTCAAGATCAAAACTTTCTATATTCAATATTCCAGTCTTTTTCCTTCCAAACCAGTCACTTGCTTGAGTCAAAGCTGCTGCTTCATAATATAACTGTAGGTTTGGAAGTTTAAGACCTCCCCTTTCTGGAACATCTTGCATAATTTTCAATTTCACTCTCGGTTTTTTCTCATTCCAGACAAACTTATTCAGTCCTCTTTGCCACTCTTTCAGTTGTTTATCACTTTTAAGCACCGGAATCATTTGAAACAGAAATAGAAATCTTGGCAAAATATTCATCTTTACTGCTGCTATTCTTCCAAGTAAAGAAAGCTGCAGTTTTTTCCATGTCTCCATGTCTTTTTGCACCTCTCGCCACAAAACCTCATAATTATTTTGAATCAGTTTCATATTAGATTCTGCAACCTGAACTCCTAAATATTTAACCTTTGACACAATCTCAAAACCTGCCCTCCTTTCAAGTTCATATTTTCGTTCTTGTGTCATATTTTTGACTATCATCTTAGTTTTTTTCTGGTTCAGTCTGAATCCTGATACTGCACCATAATCTCTTATAATGTCTTTCATCAGGATTATTGATTCCATCGGTTGTGTTAGGGTAACAACCAGATCATCTGCAAATGCCCTTATTCTGTAATCTTCTTGCCTTATCACTATACCTTTCAAGCTAATCGAATCCCTTATTATATTCAACAAGACTTCTAATGTTAAAATAAAAAGCAATGGGGATAACGGACAACCTTGTCTTGTTCCTTTTTCAATTTTGAAATCTGTTGTCAAACTTCCATTAATAATAATCTGTGCCTTTTGCTCTTGATAAATTGCTGAAACCGCCAATATAAATTGATCCCCAAAGTCCATTTTTTTCAAAGTCTTTAATAGAAAATTCCAATCCACTCTATCAAAGGCTTTCTCCGCATCCAAAAAAGCCAGCACTGCAGGGATCTGTTTATTCTTCTCAAGATATTCCAGTAAATCTATCACTTGCCTTACATTGTCCTTCATATATCTACCCTCTATAAATCCCGCTTGATCTTCATGAATCACCTCTTGAATCACTGGCATCAACCTGTTGGCTAATACTTTTGCATAAATTTTGTAGTCATTATTCAGAAGAGATATTGGCCTATAATTTTCCGGTTTTTTAGGACCCGCTTGCTCTTTTGGTATCAAAGAAATATAAGCTGTTTTCCATGATGGGGGTATTTTACCCCCTTGTTGTATATTACAAAATAAGTCTCTAAGTTGTTCCACCATTTCTGCTTGCAAAGTTTTATAATACACTGCAGTCAAACCATCTATTCCCGGAGCTTTGGCAGTTTTCAGTTGTTTTATTGCTACAATTATCTCCTCAGCTGTTATAGGGTGATTCAGTCTTTCCTTTTGTAAGTTAGTAACTTTTGTAACTCTTTTATTTTCTAGATATTTTTCTATAAGTCCATTCTGTATGTCATCTTTAGCATATAGTTTAGTATAGTAATCTACAAAAACTTCTTTAATTAATTTTTGTTGATAAATTTCTGTCCCTCCAATGTCAATACAGTCGATGGTCCGCATACTCTGCTTCTTCCTTAGGGTGTAAGCCAGCCATCTGCCCGGTTTATTGGCATTACAAAATGTGTTATGCTTTGCATATTGTAAATTTGTTGCAACCTGGTCCGCCATAAGCATTTGGAATTGGTCTTTCAAGAGTTTTATAGCACTATGTGTTCTTTCATCTGTTGGATTTTTAATAAGTAACTGTTCTTTTTTCTTTATTTCTGCTTCAATTTCAATTCTTTTCTTTTGTCTATTCAATTTGTGCTTAGAGTTCATGTAAATGAGTACCCCTCTCATATATGCTTTACTCGCATCCCATACAATTTCAATAGGGGTACCCTTGTTCAAATTAATTTCAAAAAATTCTTTCATCTGCTTCTTAAGTTCTATTATATTTTTTTCATATCTAAACAGATTTTCATTTAGTCTCCATGATCTTCTCTCAATTTTTGCAGTCTCAATTTCTATCCATACTGGACTATGATCAGATAAAGTTCTTGGAAAATTTTTTGTTCTTTTTGTTTTGACAAGTAAATCATTTGATACTAAAATAAAATCAATCCTTGAAAAAGATCTATGTCTGTCAGAAAAGAAAGTATAATCCAAGTCTAAGTTATGTATTCTCCAGACATCCTTTAGTTCCAAATCTTCTTTCATTTCAAAAAAAGTTTGTGGTAGTCTAATCTTTGACTTCGGCAGACTTCTTTTATCTAGCTTGGAATCAATTACTCCATTCCAATCTCCCATAATCAAAATTGATCTATAGTCCCATTGCAACATTTTAGTATGCAAAGTTTTATAAAAGTGATCCTGCTGTTGGTTGGGAGCATAAAGCCCAATCACAAGAATTTGACCATATGGGGTACACAGTTCAATTGCTACAAATCTACCACCTTCATCCGCTTCTATAATTTTAGCTGAAAATCTTTTGTTTATATAAATAACCACGCCATTCTTTTTTTCCAAATTTGATGCTATGAAATGTATTCCTAACTTTAAGTTTATCAAATATTTTTGATCTTGCGTTCTGATATGAGTTTCTTGTAAACAAATTATATCATTATTAAATTGTTGTAAATATGTAAATATTTTCTTTCTTTTCTGTGGCGAATTCAGTCCATTCACATTCCAAGACAAAAACTTAACCATCATGTATACCTTTTTGAAGCGACGAGCAGAATTGCCGGATGTCTTCCGAGGCCACCGACGTTGCTCTCCCCATGGCTTCCCTTTGATCTGTAGTACTCTTAGCTCCTTTTTTATATTGTTGTGCCGTAGCTCTTTCTTGCAATTGTTTTTCTTTAAGTTGTTTTGAAACTGCACGAGTTATTCGCTGGTCTTTAGCTTCAGCCATACGCTCTAGGTCCAGTGCCACATCTCTTGTAGTCAGAATTGGAGAAGATTCTAACAGGGGCTCATCCAGAAAACCTCCTTCAGCACCCTGCGCTTCCGTTGGATCTAGTTCAATCTGCTTAAGCTGCGCTTCCAATTCTTGCTGGGGTTGCTTCTCCTTCTCACTCTCCTTTATCTCCAGTACAGTAGATGAGCGTGGAGATGGTGACCTCTCTTTAAAAACATTGTAGTAAAAATATTCCGCTTTTTCAACAGTATTCAGTCGGTGTTTTTCCCCCTGGTACTTCAAAATTATACCCGTTGGGGCATCCCACCGAAATGGAATCTGTAATTTGTTTAATTCCTTTACTAGAAAACCAAAATCTTTTCTATCTTTCAGCATCTTTGGCGGTAACTCTTTATAAATTCCAACTTGAGTTCCCTCAACTTGCACAGAGGAAAGAAAAGATTTTTGCAGAATATCATTTCTCATTCTTCTGTCTGTGAAATAAATCACCACGTCTCTTGGTAATTGTCTTTGTCTGGCCACCCACGAGTTCACTCTGTAAATTTTATCTATTTTGCATAAAATCTCATCAGGATCAATTTTTAACAACACAGCCAAGGCATCAGCATAAACCTGTCTCAGATCTTGCCGGTCACTCTCCTTGATACCTCTAATTCTTATAGCAAATTCCATGGACCGGAATTTCATCATCGTGATTTCATCTTCAACTCTCTGCACTTTATTATCCACATCAGAAATTTTAAAATCAGTATCTTTTATTTTAACATTCACTTCTGATTTAAATTCTTCCAATTTAGAGTCCACTTTAATAATAACTTCTGACAGGCCAGAAACTGCATTTGATAATTTATCAGTCACCTTGTCATAATTCTCTTTCACCAAATTTTTCATTTCAGTAATTTCCTGCTTAATTTCCTGTTGGGATTTTTGAAATTTATCATCCAAAGCCTGCGTGATAAATTTTTTTAAACTTTCAAAATCAAACTGCTCTTCAGGCTTATGTGTGGGAGATCCCCCCCCTGCTGCCTTGCTTTCCTGTTTTTTAGAGGCCATTTTACCTCGTGAGTTAGATTTTCTAAAAAAAAAAATCCTTTTTCTTCTTCCAGCACCACAAAGTCCTCTTAGAAAATCCCCCAGTTTTAATCAGGTTAGAAGTAAGTAAAATTAAACTTGTGTGAAATCAGCTTGTTTTAGAAAGGGATTTTTTTTTTCTCACCCCTCTTCTCCTGTACTCGCAACAAACAGCACTACAATGTAACTTGTTAGAATAGCTTCAAAGAGTCACTTTCCCTTTCAGCTTGTTAACTTGTTAGCGCTGGAGCGGCGCCATCTTTTCAAGCCACTCCCACTCACTTCAGTTTTTAGTCAGATCAAAAAGTCACAAAGAAAGGGAAATACTTGCAATTCCTTGGTTTCAGGGTTCGGGTTTTTTTTTTTCTCCGTTAATTAGTAAGGTTAAATTCAATCGGCTGTGTTTGCTGCTGCCGGCTTGCTCTGCAATAAACAGAGTCGTCCCACGCCGCCTGGAGTCTTTGCAAGTTGAAAGGGAGCCACGCCTGTTTCCTCCCCAGTAGCAAATTCCTGGGGGCTCACAGGGGCTCAACCTGCGCCTTGCCAACTCTCTCCTTCAAATCCTACAGATTCTGGAGTTTTCAAGCCGCTTCTCACGATCGAAGCGGCTCTACAAACGGCGGGGCTGGCGGACCTTAAAAAGGCACCGTCTTCACCGGAGCCAGCAAAACCCGGAAGTCAAAGTCAGGGGTTTTATAGGATTAGATTCAGGTATGTGATTAACCAATTATGCCAAGCAGGTGCTAATGATCATCAATTTCATCTGAAATTTGAAAAATAGTCATTAACCGAAACAGAAACAGCTCTGTAGGAGTCTTAAAACAAGGTGAGGAACAGCCAAACTCTGCTACTAAAGTGAGGTTATAGAAGATAGTTTCAAGTCACAGGCCATGCACCATGGCAAAACTGAACACAGGAACTAGACAAAAGGTAGGTATACTACATCAGCAAGGTCTCTTCCAGGCAAAGATTTCAAAGCAGACTGGGATTTCAAGATGTGCCATTCAAGCTCTTTTGAAGAAGCACAAAGAAATGGGCAACATTGAAGACCATAGATGCAATGGTCAACAAAAGGAAATTTAATGCAGCAGATGAAACACGTATGGCTTACTTCCCTTTGACTTCAGAAGATGTCCAGTGCCATTAGTACAGAACTGACAGAAACCAGTGGGACCCAGATACACCCATCTGTTGTCCGGAGAAGTGTGGCCAGAAGCAGTCTTCATGGAAGAATTGTGGCCAAAAAGTCATATCTCCGACGTGGAAACAAGGCTAAGAGACTCAACTATGCATAAAAATATAGGAACTGGGGTGCAGAAAAATAGCAGCAGGTGCTCTGGACTGATGAGTCAAAATTTGAAACATTTGGCTGTAGCAGGAGGCAGTTTGTTTGGCGAAGGGCTGGAGAGCAGTACAATAATCATGAGTATTAAGTGAATCACTGCAGCTGATAAGTTAGTAAACCCGTTGCTAAGTGAATCTGGCTTCCCCATTGACTTTACTTGTCAGAGGGTCACAGAAGGAGATCACATGACCGTGGGACACAGCAGTGTCATAAGAATGAACCAATTGTGTCAAGCATCTGAATTTTGATCACATGATCATGGGGATGCTGCAAAGGTGCAATTGTGAAAGATGGTCATAAGTCACTATTTTCAGTGCCATTGTAACTTTGAACAGTCACTAAATGATCTGTTGTGAGTAGAGGACTACCGTTGCACCCCCTCCTCAGCTCTCATGCACTCACACAGTGTCACAGAAACCTTTCCCTGCCAACACACACTCATTGCAACACACACACACACACACACTCCGTACATACCCACCATCCATCCTGCTTGTGAGCTGCTCGGGACTTGCAAATTCTAGGCAATTTTCTCATTGACTTTGCTTGTGGGAAGCCAGAGGGAAGTCACAAGTTGTAGCCATATGAAGTTATTCCTTAACTACCTGGAAATTTCACTTAGCAACTGTAGTGTGAATTGCAGGGATTGCTGTCACTAAATTCAGTTCCACAACAACATGCTTTACTTAACTTTACATTTTCACTTAGCAATGGAAATGCCAGTCTCAATTATCTTTGTTAAGCAAGAAATCACGATAGAGTTATGAGGTATGACACTGGATAAACATGATTTACACCAGATATTATTGGTAAGGCTGAGGTTATGTAGCAGCCTATATACCTAAATTATGCAAATGACTCATGTAAACTATACTAAAGTTTCCTATTATAGACCTGGATCACATGAAGCATATCAATTTTTCTCAGGGAGAAAATTACCTTTAAGAGCAGCAGGAAGGACAATCTTTATTACATAAAAGAATAGTGTTTGCAAGCCCTCTGGTGTATTATTGGATATGAATCCTGTGAGAGTGGTAGGCTTTAAAGATTCACTTGTGCACACATTTTTGGAACAATTAATCAGCATTCTTGACAGAAAATTAGAACAGCATTGCTAGTGATCGGAAGAAATTGATTTGTCCCTCATTATAATAGATGTATCATCTGAGCCAGTCATCAACTTACACACATAAGAGAAAACCTCAGTGCACAGACTAGACACACTTTTAAATATGAGGCAGCCTCAATCAGGAAACCATAATTGACATTACCTGTTTAAATAATTCAGTGCTAAATCATAAGTCCCACATTGATTACCGTAACCAATTTCAACATCTGAAGAAGCAATGTTTTGCTCCTAACTTTTATATTACTGTCTCATTAATTGCATATATTGTTTGTGATGATTATCTGCTATTAATGGATTTGCATTTTTGACTGCCAAAACAGACTGTGTACAACTATACTACAGATAGCAACAGAAGCCTGCACTTCATTTTTCTAAGATCAAGTGAGTGGTGAATAGAAGGAGACCACAATTACAGCATGCCCAGATTCAGAACACTCTTTCATGAAGTTATCATCTTTTTTTAAATTTTCTACTGAAACGGCTGTAGCTTCTTATTTGTTCCCCATTATTGCTAGATTCATTCGTGAATTGGCTGATGGTCATTGTGTTGCTTGGATTATTGTTAAATCAATTATGGTTGGTTTTGTTTGTTATTCCTTGCTTATCTTGCCAAAGGTTTGTAGAATATGCAGGTAATTAAAAAAAAGTAAAATTTTGATGGGAAGGATATTTTCTGCCATGTATGTTACACTGCATTGCACTGCTGCTCCAGTTTGTGGAGCCACCTCATCTTTGAGCAAACAGTAAAACAGACAAAAAAGTGACGCCCAGCAGAGCAATGTTCCCTGTTGAAGTTTGGATGGATTCCTTGTTTTACCCAGCAGCTTTCTTTCAAAAGAAATCTCTCTTTGGCTTGCCATGCATGCACAGAAATGAAACAAAAGTCAGAAAAGTGGCATCTAGAAACCAAGCATTCCTTGGATATGATTCTTATATAGGCTTCTTTGTTGGCAGCATTGTATAATCAAGAGCGAGAAAGAGAGAGGGTGTTTTAATTTAGTAATTGGCAATTTTTAAACATTTATTTTAATCTCAGAATGCTTCTGAAAATGCTAGCATTAGAGAGTCATGCACATCCCACACATGAATTGGGAGATTTTGTTCCTCTTTAATTTTTTTCTTTTTTATGTTACTTCTTTCACTAGAAATGATGACGAATGTCAGGATATTTTGACTTACACTTATTGTACCTTTAATACCGCATGCCTGAATGTCTCTTTCAAAATAATGCTGCTACTTTGCTATTTAACTTGACATTTCCTGATTTAGTAAGGAGCAAAGTAAAAGAGAAGTAATCTGTTAGTAGGCAGGGGAAACAATTTTGAGATAACCGGGTCTGAGGTCAGAGCCATTAATCAGCACACTTCTTGGTGGCCCATGTAATAGCTTGCTTTGACTGTCATTTTTCTGACAAGTAGTTTTGACATGTGCAGAGGCACAAACCTAGTGCAAAGCTTATGTAATTTGATTTTTAAAAAAATATTTCTTGATTTCATAACCGTAGAACTTGATAATAAACATGTTGCCCTCTGAACATTTCTTTGTAAAACAGATTTGTGTTTTATCTAGATTAGGTTGTTTAATATTGTCAAATTCATTTTTTCAGTAAAAAGGTGAATATTGTGTAAAATTAGCTTTTCCAGGAAAATTCATGTGAGGAAGCCTCACAATTATTAGAAGACTTTTAGATACCATTTACCCTTCCTTATCTGATGGTTAGTTATGTTAAAAGAATCCCCTGCAAAATTCAAATACTATTGATTTTCTTTATTATATTGATACACTGTCTTTACATTGCACTACAAAATTATAATGAAAGCATTTTAGTTTAAACTTTAGTGCATTTGTTAAAATTACTGAATTGGTACCAATTAAAAGTTATTCAGACAGATAATACTAGATGAGAAGTGAAAGCCAAAATTTCTGTTTTAGTGTTGCCTTGTGTTGTTTCAGGGTCTGTGATCTGGAGGAACAGAATTTCCACTTATAGAATGTATATATATACGCGCATACACCCTTTTTTGTCATAAAAATTTCTCTAGGGTAAATTAAAAACTTTCTCTGTTCTCTCCTCTTAGGCAATTAGTGGATAAGTAATTATCTGAATACATTTAATAAAGCAAGCTTCTGGAAGTAAATTTTTGTGCAAAAGTAGCATCATGGTTGTTTTAATTTTGTTTATATAGCCTGTGTAATTATGTTGAATTATATGACATATTTTTATTACTAAATGTTTAGATTTCTATATGCTGCCTTTTAGCCAAGGTAACTAATTTTAAAAGCATGGTAAAGTAAACATGGCGAATGTGTAAATCTTCATGTCTTTGCTGAGCTATATAATTTTTCATTAGAATTATCACTATATAAGAAAATATGTACTTCAGTGCTTCAATGAATATATCAATAGTCCAATTATATCAAGCTGCACAGTCTGTCCACACAATCTTACATCAAAGTTTAAGACACTCCTTGGGAAGCAGTTTTTTATATGAATAGTTTTAAGCACTTCCCACTTAGATGAAGTATTAAAAAATAAAAACCCACAGGCAAATAAATTTGTAAGGAGACAAGGCAACTCTTAATTTAAATCAGCTTGTAGAGAAGCAGACTCCATTTCAGCTAAATCCTACTGGTTTTTCACACATTCTATTTGTTTCCTCAGGAAGTAAATCCATGGGGAGGGGGCGCAGGACAGGGAGGCTTCTTAGAAATTTGAAAGCCTTCCCATACATCCCCCCCCAAGTCTTTAAGCATCAGACAACAGGTTAAGTAAAATCACTGTGTGAGGTTAAATCAGATTAACCTGACCCATTCCAACCTATAAATTTTTCAAGCATGTTTATGGCTGCAGTGAGTGATAAGAATGGCTTCAGGTTGGAATAAACATATACTAATCAGGGGTAGAAGTATCCTAAAAAGCGTCTTGACTTTCTTTTGGATCAGCAGCTGGGGGTTTCCTTCTTGTGCTCTTTGTTGTTGTCCTGGCACATTGAGTACACCACTAAGTAGATTCATACATATTCTACCAACTATAGTGTCTGGGTTTATACAGCATGCTAAGCCAAAATGAAACAAATTGCAGTTTAAAACACATTTCTTTTCTTTTCTTTTGTTCTGTCAGATACTCAAGGATTTATTAAACTCAGACATCAGTCTAAAGAGTGGCAATTTAATGGTACCTAAAAGAAATCTTCCTTTCAAATACAATAAATGTTACCTGGCAATACAAAACTATGTTTTATGCAAAAATCTCTTAAAAGTGAAGCTTTAGGAATACTGTTGTAAGCCCTGTGAACACACAATTCTAAATACAAACTACTGTTTATTCTCCCACATGCCAGCAGCATTTTACTTGGTTTACAAGATTAGAAGGCCAGTCACAACGGAGACAAACTTAATGGTGTTGGAACTGCCTTGTTCTTTTAAGAATTATAAAATCCTGAGCGTGGGTCAGCGGAACTGTCAAAACCACTTTATGTTTGCGTGTTAAATCATTTCTTTTCTTAAGGGAAAATGTGTTCTTTGTTGTTTTCTTTCTTTCTAGGAAGTTATAGAAGCTATTGCTGAATGTGCATTTAAGACATCTCCTTTCCCTATACTCCTCTCTTTTGAGAATCATGTGGATTCGTAAGTAATTTAAGATTTTTGTATAAATAATGTTTTTAGTCAGTGATGTCCAATTTCCTATATGGATGCTTTCTACTTATGAAGCAGAAGTTTCTTTTACTTTCTCCCCTGGTCTAAAAACGACTTTAGGAGTCCCTCCCTACAGTAGGTTGCTGCTAACACAATTTTCCTGCATGTCAGTTGTTGGTATGGTTTTTACTATGGGTCTTCCTCCCACCCCCATTTAATTCTTTCTACTTGTACTATTTGTAAGATACTTAGAATTATTTTGGAACTGAGTGGCATATAAAGTGCACTATTAAATGACTTAATATATTGGTAATGGGGCAGTGGTGAAATCCATTTTTTTTTTTACTACCAGTTCTGTGGGCGTGGTTTGATGGGCATGGCTTGGTGGGCATGGCAGGGGAAGGATACTGCAAAATCTCCATTCCCACCCCACTCCAGGGGAAGAATATTGCAAAATCCCCATTCCCACCCCACTCTGGGGCCAGCCAGAGGTGGTATTTGCCGATTCTCCAAACTACTCAAAATTTCCGTTAACGGTTCTCCGAACTGCTCAAAATTTCCGCTACAAGTTCTCCAGAACCTGTCAGAACCTGCTGGATTTCACCCCTGAGATGGGGGGATCCATTATGCCAAAGGGGAAAGGAAAATCTGGTTTTCCAGTGCTGGCAATTGAATACAATGCCATCTTCCAGCAGGTTGCAGTAGATAAGATGCATCAATAATATTTTATTGTAGATTTTTGCTACCGGTAAAAAAAAATGTGTTAAATTGTAATGTAGCTCTTTTGCATGAACATTTCTTGTCCTCCCAGGCATTTACTTGCGAAGGGAGCACTTGCAGCATACTCCAGTCAAACTAAGTTATTATTTTTTTCAGAGCTTTTGGGGTATCTATAATCTATATATTATTAAAACTATGACCCTTAACTGAGTAAAATGATGCATGATCGGGCAGCAAGTTTCGAACCACAGTGCCTCATATGAACTAACTTACAGAATATGCCCAAAATCCAGAACCTATGATTTCCGAGGGAATGAATTTTAAGAAAAATGTGCTTGCTTTAGTGCTGCTGGTTATTGCTGTGCACTCACTGCACAGCAACATCAAGTCACTGCAGATTGCAAGCCACTGCAGCCACATGATCTTCATTTCTAAAGCTCTGTGACAATTTCCCAGCCACTTTCCACTTCCCAGCCGCTTCCCTCTCTTCCTTCCCAGTACAGCAGCAGCCATTTCCCTGTCTCTTGAGAAGGGAAGAGAAAGGAAAGGAAGGGAAAAGGAAGCCTTCTCAATCTATACCACCCACCCTTGTGCTCTCTCTGCTCATGTGGTATCTTTGGTGCACAACCTTCCCAACCCATGCAATACCTCTCACTCATTTACTATCCCTGACCCCCCACCACACACACACACTTGTTCTCCCCCACATCTGGCAGCAGCTACTTAACTTCCGGCTGACTTTCTCCCTGCAAGCTTCCTACAGGGAAAACAAATGTGGAAACTGACAGGAATTTAAGGGAGGGGGGAGGGGGAAAGGAAAGGAAAGGAAAGGAAAGGAAAGGAAAGGAAAGGAAAGGAAAGGAAAGGAAAGGAAAGGACATGGCTCACATCTACAGCAAAAGGAAATGGCTCTTAATGTGTGAATGAGTTTGGGGTTAAAGGAGAAAGCATAGAACAAACTGCATACTCACTTGCACTGACAATGTTACTTAGCTGGGTAATGAAATGTCTACAAGCAAACAACCAAGCTTAGAGAGCTCAAAGGACTCAGCAGTTCAAACCCAAGTTACAGATATTCTCTTCTATTGTAGAACAATATAAATATTTTTACGAGTACCTAGATGTGAAAATAATTTTCTGTAATCTCTTAAACACGTCGTTTCTTGTATGTATATGAGGAAAGTTCATTTTTTTCCTTTTATCACTATTAATGACAAACTATAAATGAGTACCTTTATTGTGCTGATTAATGTAAAAATGTGGCAAGAAAGCTATTATTGAAGTCAAATTAATAGTGTAATGACTTTAGATCACCGAGTACAATTTAAGATGATAGGATCGGAAAATTACACCTCTTCATCTAGTTAGAGGGTATTATATCCTCCATTTCTAGCATTATAAAAAAACCCTTATTTAATTTCACAATTTCTTCCACTTTTAGCCCTAAACAGCAGGCAAAAATGGCAGAATATTGCAGGTTAATATTTGGAGATGGTTTGCTGATGGAACCACTAGAAAAATATCCAGTAAGTACCTTTTTATTTATTTAGCTTTGTTGACTCTTTGACTACATCAAGTAATATTTGATGTAGAAGTTTAAGTTTCTGTGGTTCCTTCCTATCTTCCAACTTAATGAATTTCTTTATTTATGGGGAATGTCTGGTTTGTTTTATTTATTTATTTTTGGGTAATTGCTGGTCGATGACCGTAATAAAGTTCTGTTCTGTTCTATTCTATTCTATTCTATTCTATTCTATTCTATTCTATTCTATTCTATTCTATTCTATTCTATTCTATTCTATTCTTGGGTAATTGAGAGTTGAAGGGCATATATCTTTGAAATATATTTGAAGCACATATCCCTCTTGTATAATGTATGCTTTCACAAGAAAAAAAGTGTAACAGAGACTTATAAATGGAATCTTTTTTAATTGTTTTACTTTGCTGTAAAGTAGAGTTCATTTCCCAAAATATTATTTATTTGGGTTGAGCAGCACAAGAATTGTATCAAAACTATAAGGAGGATTTTTTTTTTTTTTGAGGATTTGAATTTATTCCTAAGCAGTCTCTTAACCTTATCCTATCCATACCAAGTCTATATGTGAAAGCCTAACAAAGACTATAATCTCCTTTGTAAACTGCTCCAGCAAAAATGCTTCAATGTAATTTAAATTGTTTTTCGGTGGTTGAATAGTTTTGTGTCCCAGGTGGAATCAAACACATAAAGCGAGAGAGGTATAACAACAGCAAGTGGTATTTACTAGGATACTAATGGTTTTAAAAAAATATACATACCTAGTACATCCTGGTGATGTGGGTTCCTCCAGATCTCCCTTTGCTAAACAATCATTTTGTCCCATTGACAAGTGAATTGTTAGCGATATCTCATGCATACAAGGGATCTTGTGCTGTGTAATCATTTAAGATTTATGGAATCCAGTCTTATTCTTGCTGCTCAAATATTCATAGTATAGTAACGATGAGATAGCTGATAATATTAAGAATGACCCTGCTAGATCAGGCTAACAGTCATCCAACCTTGCATTCTGTTTACACAAAGTGATCAACCATTTCCCTTCACAGAGATAACATTTATTGATGGAGAGGGAATAGACTTCCTCCCCGCTTATTCCATAGCTGATATCCGTGGTATGTTGCCTGTGATATGAAGCTAACAAACAGCCAACAGGACTAGTAAGCTCTAGGTAGCCCTATCTTCTATGCACCTGTTTACTCCACCTTTAAAATTATCTGATAGCAGGAAATTCTACTATGTAATTCAAAAATCCTATTCTGTACTAATGTACGTGCATTATCCTACATTAGCAAGATGCATTAGCAGGGATTTTCTTTTGCTTATGATACAGAACACCACCTGAAGACATGAAAAAAAAATTCATTAGAAACATAAAGTGACCACAGACAGAAAAACAGGTTAAATTGTTTTTTGTCCCAGGAGATAAATAGCATAGAGGTGGGTAAAAGCAGTACCACATGCTTATAAGATGTCTTTTACAGACACCAAGAAAAGGAAATTAAAAAGCTAAAGCTTTTTCTTTGGAATCATCATGACTATGCGACTCATATTTTATAGAGGAATCCATATAGAACAGCACACATTTTGTATGTTGATATTACATTTTTAAGGTTAAGGTCGGTTGTTGAACAAGAGTGATAATAATGGCATCCTATACAAAGATTCCGTGAATATCTGCCACCATTAAGAGGTTCAAATACAGTACTTTCTAACACAATTAAAGATGGAAAAGTATCACTGCTAATGGTGTGAAAGGCCTACAGTATTATTGTATGTGTGTAGAACAAATGTATAGTATGGTTGCAGTAGAATAAAAATGTAGCAGGCAGCAAACTATTATTGAGATTAGGACCTGTCTATGGGAGCATACTAAGGCAGCCATTAACAGAGGGAAATAATCTTAAATAGTTTTAATAGAAGTATATGAGGATAGGCTTTGTTTAAATATTTTTTTTCTGTTAAAAGACAGGGAAATTAAAAGTAAATACTGCTCAAAGAGGTTTCTTCGCTACCCTTATCTCTTTCCGATCAGCTCGAACGTGGAATCCCACTTCCTAGCCCAGCAGACCTGATGTACAAAATCCTGGTAAAGAACAAAAAGAAATCCCATAAGTCTGCGGATGGGAGTGCAAAGAAGAAGCTTTCAGAACAAGTTTCAAATGCGTGCAGTGATGCATCGAGTAGCTTTGAACCCTCTTCCCCCGGAGCAGGTAAAAATAATGGGTTGCTTCTTGTTCTAAAACCCAGCCATCGATCATCTGCTTAATATCGTAAATACCGACAAGCAGCCTCGTAGAGATTCCCAGGATTGAATTAAGGACTTTCTGTAGGCAAAGCAAGTGCCCTGCTACTTAATCTAAAATCCTCTTAGGGAAGTGCTCATCCCAATGCAGAGAGGGCGGGAAGCTCCTAGGCTCCCGCTTTGCTGTCATTGTGTTTAAAAACTTGAAAGAGATATCGTGAACCTACTTTGTGTTTTAATATTATATCTAGAAAACAATTCTGTTTACAAACTAGACATAGTTTGAATAGTCTTAATGTTTGAGTGGTCTAGCAAATTTGCTTTTCAGGAGGAAGTAGAAGTCAGAGCCCTAGATACCAGGTGGAACATTGGCAGTGCCAACTGTAGCTATTGCCCACAGTTTAGGCTGAGCGTAGTCCAGGGAAGGTACAATACAAGTTTCAGGATTCCTGCCAGCCTTACGCTGATGTGTCTGGCTCCCTGCAGTCTGTTTCCATGACAGCAGCATCCTTCTTTTTATGCCATACGTATCAGTATTGCTCTCAAATTCTCAATTGTTAGCATCCATTCAGAAGCTTGTTTAAAAAAAAAATACCAGCTTTTAATATCAACTCTAGGAGCTGCCCGCTTATAGTAGAACAACAGTGCCTGTTTCGGTTTATGAAGTCTTCTATGCCAAGAGACATGTCACCTCAGCTGCTCAGAAAAATAAATACCATTTATTTCCTTTTGCTTCACTATCAAATTATTTTGGAACATTTTAGACCATTAATTTGGTTTCTTTCTTGCTTCACGGCATTCTCATTTCATCAGACAAAGAAATATGTTCGTTTTGGTTTTTATTTTACTCCCTCCCCATTGAACAGAACTACTATACTTAGAATGTAAGATGTGTGAATTTTAAAAATAAACGAAAGATGTGATCACAGATATTTGATGTCATCTCTTTATCCTGGTCACCACTTTATCTCTGCTGAGAAACAGATTCTTTGGAAGGTGTATAGTTGCAGATGTCATAGCACCCATTCAGCAGCATTATATCAATAATCGGTTTAGGAATGCAGTTGTCCTTTTGTTATAAGGAACTTAAGCTAAGCTTTTCCTTCTATCCCTTTATCATTTCACCTGATTTGAAATGAAGTGTTTCTGTGGGAATGCACAGTTGCAAAGTCAGAAATGATTTTATCCCAGCTGCTTGGGGAAAGGTATTAAGCATAAGACTAAAAAAATGCCTTGAATGTCAAATGTGGGTTCACCACAATAATAGACTGAGGAGACCAAACCTGTTTCAAAGTAAAAGCACTTTGCATATTCCTATTCAGTTATTGTACTAATTGAATAGATAAAGTGGTGATCAGGATAAAGGGATGACATCTGGACATAGCCTTAATCTCCAAGTCCAGATGATAGTTTGTGAAGATACTCTTAAATTAACAGCCCTGTCCACCAGAGGTGGTATTCAACAGGTTCTGACCAGTTCTGGAGAACTGGTAGCAGAAATTTTGAGTAGTTCAGAGAACTGGTAAATACCACCTCTGACTGGCTCAGCCTCCATCTATTCTCTGCCTCCCGAGTCCCAACTGATCGGAGTGAATGGGGATTTTGCAGTAACCTTCCCCTGCCACGCCCACCAAGCCATGCCATGCCCACCAAACCACCCCCACAGAACCGGTAGTAAAAAAATTTGAATCCCACCACTGCTGTCCACCCCTACTCCTACTCCCACTCCACCCTATCTTTCAGATAAAAGAGAAAGTAAAGTGTAGTAACAACCAGGCTGTTTAATAGTAAGCCTACTACTATTCAAGCACTCGCACATAATTAAGACCTGTTCATCAGTCATGTACCTTAAGGAATTTGCTAAATAAAATAATAGCTTTTCATAACATTGATCGGGGAAGCAAGTTTATGTTGGGTGGTATTTATTATTTCTTCTGAAATTTAGGCACTGTTTGATATAAATCTGTTGTGTCTATCTGAAGGAGAATTGGGAAGAACTATACAGTTTTAGTTCAGAAAGTTTTGGCCTTGAACTGCACAAATTCTTTCCACTCCCTCCCAGACTTTGAAGTCAATTATAGAATTTTTATGGCTTTCATAATTGAAACCAACATGTTTCCATGACTCTCAATTTGTAAAGGGAGAGGGGGACAGAGAAAGGAATATCAGTGATGGGCAGACCTTGGATCTACCAGCTAGAGCAGGGGTGCCAAACTTAAGGCCTGGGGGCAGATCCAGCCCACAGGGTGCTTAGATCTGACCCATGGGGCCACCCTGAAAACAGTGAAGGACTGGCCCACAGTGCCTCTGTCAGTAAAAATGGAGCTTGAGAGGTCCGTGGGCAGCCCTCTCGAGCTCCATTTTTGCCGGCAGAGGGTTGCAGGAGGCCGTCGCAGCCGAAAACGGAGCTCGGGAGCCCGTGTTCGCTGGCAGAGTGCTTGGACCACCACAGGCACCCCCCGACATGAGTGACGTCAAGCTGGCCATGCCCCCCCTGGCCCCTTGAGGTCAAACACATCCTTGATGTGGCCCTCAATGAAATCGAGTTTGACACCCCTGAGCTAGAGCATGCACCCCCACCCCATAATGTCTGAATTCCAAAAATGAATGAGCACAGTATTTTCACTTCCATATCACTCTTGACTTTTCCTCTTTCTGCATTTTAGTAGGTATGTGGGTGTGGGTGTATTGTTGTTTTATCATTACTAATTGTTGACTATTTTGAAAATATTGTTTGTTTGTGTATATGCCATATTTGTTAGCTGCCCTAATATTACGATTCTGAATACTGTTCCACAAAATGAAACAGTCAAGAAATAATACAAAAGTAAAATAAACAGCCAGTTAAAAAATATAGGCGAAATGTACATGAGCCAGTCAGCTAGAGCTGAAAGCTTGTTGAAGAAGAAATATTTCCATTAACTTTTTATGATTATCCATTTCCATTGTAAGTTTTTATGGTTTTAATTGTTGTGATGTTCTTTGCCAACCACAGTCAATAGGATTGAGGTTGGATAGCTATTGAAATTGAATGAACGGCTGAACAGCCAAATGAGTGAATGAATAAGTAAATACGGTGAATAAAATATTTCTGAATACAAATGGGGAGGATGCCATTTGACTTTTATATTTTGAAAATATAGAAACTGCCACCAAGAGTTCAATCAATCTATTTTTATTATAGTCACAGACCAGCATTAAAAATAAAAGCATTGAAGAGGTCATATCATAAACCCAAGTCCCAGAAACCTCAAACAGAAAAAGGGACCCTTAGCAGGCCTTCCTGAGACATTAACTGTGGCAAGGTGTAGCTGTTATAGCCTGGTCTTGTGCCATATTATAAGGGCCCTGACTAGCACCTTAAAAAAAGGCTAATAGTGTTGCTAAGAGATTTACTATTAGACCAACTTCCACTATATGTCATGGCTGATTGAAGACATCTCTGTGAACAAGCAGAGGCTGAAGTCAGTTTTAGGGTGTGTTGGATAATATTGTGCCTGTATATATTGTATATATGTGTATGTGTTTGTGCATGAATCTGGTAAAGCTATGAATAATGGAAACAGTCTTTCCATTTACATCTCAGACAGAAATGAAGAAGCATTTCAATCATCAATGGAAAATAAAACCTTAGCTAATGATCTCCATAATATTAAAAAACAAAAATGTGCAAGTAGGGGCATGAAGCTGGGATTGTTGTTGTTTTTTGTTTGTTTGTTTGTTTGCTTGCTTGCTTGCTTGCTTGCTTTAGTCATAGAAGGCACTGTTTTGGTTGTTTGCCTCATAAATAATTTGGGAGGAAAACATCTGTGCAGTAGGTCTTGTAATAATGCATTTGCTTTGAAGCAAAGGTATGTTTATA
This sequence comes from Pantherophis guttatus, assembly GCF_059756535.1. NCBI lineage: Eukaryota > Metazoa > Chordata > Lepidosauria > Squamata > Colubridae > Pantherophis > Pantherophis guttatus. The sequence goes on along the minus strand of NC_142063.1, from coordinate 199,821,054 downwards.
AAATATGTGTGAATATTGGTTGATGTTCCCATTAAGATTTCTCCTTGCCAATTAAAATATTGCAGGTGAAGCAGAGATAGAGAGTGACGATGATGATGACTATGATGATGACTGCAAAAAATCATCAATGGATGAAGTAAGGAATGAATAATTTTGAAGTATAAATGGTCCTGGTATGACTTGGAAATATGTCTACATAATTATCCGCATGAGTCAGTATTCTACTGCCATCTTGTGGATACTAAGAACCAAAAACCCAGCCGTAAAACATATGGCATATTTTTTTACTACTGGTCCAAAACGTATGGAAGAGATTTCCAGTTTTAGGTGAAATTATTTGAGGCATATTTAGCCCTCTGCTTTCTGGCATCTCCACACTTCATTCTCCTGGGCCTTATTCATATGTAGAAAAAGTCTGGCTCCAATAAGATGAAAATACCCATTCACTTACTCTGTCTTGATCGCTGTCTTTTTAGAGAGACAAAAATAGAGGGGGGGGGATTACCCTGATACATGCACAAGCATAATGTTATGGAATTACAATATTTATATATAAGTTAGTTTACTTAGTAGTAAACAAGAAAGGTAAAATTGTAACTGAAATGTTGGACGCATGCTTGTTCAAAAGTACAAAGCAAGGTGAGGTCCTTCAGACCATTTTATAGCTGTTGGTAAATGAATTTCCTTCTGGCCTTACAGTAATTTCTTTGTGACCATAATAAAGAAATTACTGTAATGGATGGGGTGGTGGCTCAGCGGTTAAGGTTAAGGTGCTGGGCTCCTGAGTTGGAAAGCCAGCAGCCCAGGTTCAAGGCCTGAGCACCACATGATGGGGTGAGCTCCCATCCTCATACCAACCGAGCAATTTGAAAGCATGAAAATGCAAATAGATAAATAGGTACCACTGCAGTGGAAAGATAATGGTGCTCTGTGATGTCATGCTGGCCATATGACCATGGAAATGTCTTTGGACAGAGCTAGCTTAATATCCTTGAAACGGAGATGAGCACTATCCCCTATAGTTGACAACTAGTGAGGTAAAATCTTCAGGGACTCCTTTACCTTTACCATAACAACATGCAGGATCCATTGCTATCGTCCATCCATTAATTTCCAAACTCTGAACATATGTCTTTAAGAAATAGAAAATTTAGTCTTCCAAGACTCAAATATGAAATAATTTCTGTCTATAACAATCAGATCATATGGACTATTTTCTCAATAGTCAGTTAAAGCTGTTCATTTCTTCTTTAAAATAGGCATACTGTATAAGTACGATATACACATACTTTTATGAATACTTGTTTAAATCTAGAGTAATGGAAAAGATGGGTGCCAAAAAGGCTTCCTGTTGATATTCATGAACCAGACATTCCAATTCTTTATTCCATGTCTCCCTGTCTAATTTAGTATGATCAGCAACCATTTGTAAATAACTCTATAGGCTTTTTATTTTTCACATAGCACACTCAGTCCTTAGTGAGAGCAGATGTTGACATATGTAGGGATGGTGCTCCATATATACTTTGTTATATTGCTTAGGGCAGAGTTCTCCCTTCTTTCTGGATTGGTGGCCCACAGCGGGGGGTGGGGATGGGGAAAGAGGGGATTGTTTTGTGGGAGATGCATGCGCACCTGTGAGCACCCATTGCTTGTGCGAATGGGGTTGCAAGCACTCATGACACTCATGCGAGTGGGGCCGCAAGCCCCCACTATGCTCACATGAGTGGGGCTATGTGTGTGCATACGTGTATACCCAAGCCGACCATTTACACGGCCCGGTTATGAAAAGACTGTGGCCCACAGGATGAGGATCCCTGGTTTAGGGAGCTGAATTAACTCCACAAAGCTGAATAAGTAAAATAGCAATAGCACTTAGATTTATATACCGCTTCACAGTGCTTTACAGCCCTCTCTAAGCAGTTTACAGAGTCAGCATATTATCCTGCAAAATCTGGGTCTTCATTTTACCGACCTCCAGAAGGATGGAAGGATGAGTCTGGTGAGATTTAAACTGCCAAACCGTGGCGGCTGGTAGTCAGCAGAAGTAGCCTGCAATACTGCATTCTAACCACTGCGCCACCATGAGCCAATGGTTGGCTTATGTGTACTTCTACATCATATTTTAGATGATGTATTTATTTCAAGTTTCATATTTCAAGTTTTAGGATTTAAATGTGTTTCTCTGCCTTTGAGGTAGGAAAGCATTTAAAAAAGATGAGCAGAATTGTTCATTCCTCTAGAAGCTCATTCAACCTTCTCATTGAAAAGCATTCTGGTATTAATTTTAGTTTAACTCTGCTCTAGGGAACAGCTGGAAGTGAGGCCATGGCTACCGAGGAAATGTCAAACTTAGTCAATTATATACAGCCTGTAAAGTTTGAGTCATTTGAGACATCTAACAGTAAGTATGGGGATTATTCACTTCTTACTATTTAGTGTTGGTTGGGTGAAGCTTGTATCATCAATCTTTTTTCCCATTTCCAAGACACAGTAGTAAACCGATAAGTTATATAGTGCCAACTATTGGTTAATAGCAGCTTAGTTTTCAAGTTACATGCAGATGTTTTGGCAGTTCCTCTGTGAAGAGTGAAGGTTTCAGTTTTTTCTACAAGACAGCTATGAAATCTTCTGGTAACTTCTTAAGGAATGCTTTCACTTACAAACAAACAAGCTGAACAGTGCAGGGGTGGGTTCTACTTACCTTTACTACCAGTTCACAACCGGTTCGCTCGCACGTGCTCACTTCTACACATGCACAGATTGTCAATTATGATGTCCAGGTGGGTGGGCGGAGCCTCCCGCCGCTTTTACTACCGGTTCTAAAGAACCAGACAGAACCGGGAGCAACCCACCACTGGAACAGTGTGAATAGGAGATGAAACCGTCTTCCTCTCAGTTTAAAGAGTCATAAGACATGCAAGTTGGGTTTATGTTCCATGTATTTTTAAAAAGTAGTACTGTGGTAGTGTCGTGTTATGCCACAATGCCAGGAAGGAAGTATTAAATGTTTTAGTTTTGGTTTGATTTAGGGTGTTTTTATTTTTCTGCAAAATGTTTTTGATTATAGGCACAACACAGGACAAGAATGCACACATTAAATTGTTTTTCTTATTTTTAAATCACTCACTAGAAATTAATGGTCCATACTTAAGATTTCCAGCTGGTTCTTGCTAAAACCATCTTGCTGGGAACACACATTATTACATTTTCTTACTTGGAGCAGAACACCATTTGAGACCATGTCCTGTTTCACTTCATTTGATAAAGCAGAGAATTGTGTCTTTTGCTGTTACTTTTTCAGGAAGTCTGCATCCACTGAATTGCAGTGCGCACTGCTGATAGGAATTATGGCTTCCAGTACTCTTTCTGTTAGGCAGCCTGTGATATTTGCACTATGTTCTATTTGCTTTCTCAAAATATGTTTACACTTGACTTGAATTCATTATTGGTGATAGATGGGAATAATGAATCACACTATTAAGACTCTGGACACATGTTATTATTTGCTTTGGAAGATCATTGAATAAACGCATGTATGTAAAAGTTTCATGTGGGTATGTCATACTGGATAGGAATTTGGGGAATTATGACACTTTTATATATGAAAAGCAGAAAATTGAAGAAGGCTGGTATAAGTGCTTATGCCAATTCTTTATCTCTATCATCTATAATTTTTTACTAGCAAATTTACTTCTTTTTAAATTCTTTTTCTTTTAAAAAGAAAGATAAAAATGAATAAAAGTAACACTGGTTTTTTACTGGGGTTTTATCCTTATAAATTGCCTGGAGTCACTGAGAGTGAGTTGGGTGGCCATATACATTTTCTTAATAAATAAATATAACATAAGTAGAAGAAAAGAAAAATAAAGAAATCAGAAAAAGCTAAAAGGGCAAGAAATGGAAAAAAGGAAAAGAAAAAAGGAAAAGAAATACACAAAAAAATACAAAGTGGCTTCCAATCTTCTTTACAGCAGTTATAAGTACGATTATAAATTGATTCTAAGGTTACAACACAATTCTCTTCTTTCTATAATCTATCCTGTCTAATCATCAAAATCATAAATTCATTTTGTTCTATTTTACATAAAAAGTTCATAAGGGGGCTTCCCTAAAGCTGTAATTACCTTTTCTCTAATATCGTCATCAGAATCCCTTGGGATTGCTCTAAATCTCAAAGAAAATTCCTTCTCTCTTAATTCTATTAAAGCCAAATTATCTAGTTCTCTTGGAAAGAGATTACTGTTTACAGCTTCTTATTCTCTAGAATTTCCACGTTATCATTAGTTTGTTTTACATCTCCCGACACTTTGTTTTACATAGCTTTCCACCTTAACTTCTACCTTTCTCTCCTCTTTCATCTTTACATTCTTTGACCCATTCTTTTTTCAAAAGCCATCAATTTAATATCAAGTGAATTAGCTAAGTTATTGCTGAATTCTTTGAACATTTTTAGAAGTAAATCTGGTGTAATTCCTCTCTCTGCAGGTTGTTCTAGTGACCCTTTCCTCCCCTCTGCTTTTTTTTTTTTTACTATTTTCCTAGTGGTTGCTATTAGAATATTGTAATCCCAAAATGAAAGTGTGTCAATTGCAAAGGAAAGAGTAAAGGCAAGCTTCTCCCCCACCCCCAATTTTTTTCCATTACTGTGCCCTTAACACTTTTGTCTCAAATGGCACTCTGTAGTTTTAATCAGTATGACAGTCTGCCTCATATTACCTTTATCTTTTGTTTTATTTATTTATTTAGAGAGTTTATTGGCTGTCCACTCACTCTCAGTGACTCTGGGCGATTTACAAAAAATCAAAATCTGAAAAACAGTAAAAACAATAACACCCCCCCCCCATGACAACAAACAAACAAACCATTTGATGGGCTTCAACCCACTGTGGGTTCTCCATCTCCATTGGCAAAACTTGGTCTTCAGGCCTTGCAAGAGAGTATCAGAATGGGAGCCAGTCTAATCCCTGTGGGGATGATGTTTCAAAGGGTTGGAGCCACCATGGAGAAGGCTCATCTTCTGGGTCCCGCCAGATGTACCTCCTTAGGAGAATGGACTGGCAACATTCCCTGCCTCCTTGCTCCAGTGGATCAGGTGGATGTGACCAGGAAGAGATAATCTTTTAGACAACTTGGTCCTGTGTCATGTAGGCTTTAAAGGTAACAACCGGTACCTGAAATTGTACCCAGAAGGAAATTGGCAGCCAATGCAGCTCCTGCAGGAGAGGTGACACATGCACATCTGGTTCTGTACAACACCAAGCGGGCTGCTGCATTTTTATCTAATTGGCGCTTCCGGATACTTTTCAAAGGCAGCCCTATGTAGAGTGTGCTGCAGTAGTCAAGATAAGAAGTGACTAGGGTGTACGTGAATCTGAGTTTTGTAAAATTCACCAGGTCTGCACTCTTTAATGATAAAACAAAAATATATTCCCACAAAATATACATCTGTCAATTCTCATACATGAAATTATTCCATATATTATTCAATTCTGGATTACAAACAGGGGTGAAATGCTCCCGGTTCGGACCGGATCGCCTGATCCGGTAGCAATGGCAGTGGGTGGTTCGGAGAACCGGTAGCAAAAATCCCTGCACCCCCCCGCCACCAGGCCCAGCTGAGCCGCACAATCATCAGAGGCTTTTTTTTTTTTTTTACTTTTAAAAGCATTTTTTCTGCAACCTCTTCCGACAAAAAATGCTTTTAAAAGCTAAAAAAAAAGCCTCTGATGATCACGCGGCTCACCTGGGATCATCAGAGGCTTTTCAAAGCATTTTTTTCTGCAACCTCTTGGCCGAAGAGGTGGTAAAAAAAATGCTTTAAAAAGCCTCTCTGACGATTCCAGCTGAGTTGCCTGATCTGCAGAGGCTTTTCAAAGCATTAGAAAAAATGCTTTGAAAAGTTTTTTTTTTAAAAAGTTGGCCACACCCACCCAGTCACATTACCCACCCCCACCAAGCCACGCCCACAGAACCGGTAGTAACAAATTTTACATTTCACCCTGATTACAAAGTTTTGATATTTTCTATTATTTGACATAAATGCCATTGTTCACTATTTTTAGTATTCATTAGCACTTTTGGGGAGGAGGAGGCTGTAATAAGTATAAATCTGTTCTAGTCCTTTGATCATTACTGTGTTTTTTGTACCATTTCTTACAAAGTAAAATGTGTCAAATGGATCATTTTATTAGTTTTTAATCAGTACTATTAGGCTTTTTTTATCAACTCTTGCAGTTCAGTTGATAGCAATATTTTCTACAGCCTATTTTACTTCCCAAATGTCCAGTGATTAAACTTTCATAGGCATCATTTGCAGCATGGTGTAACTAGTATGACATCAATTTTCCTGTTATGTAAGCAGTATACAGATGGTTTGAAAATAAGCAAATAAGTAAACCATTGGTCTAGTCCAGGGGTTCTCAAACTACAGCCCGCAGACCACATACAGCCCGCCAAAGCCATTAATCCAGCCCATGAGGGACCACAAGGTTACCTTGCCACATCACCCCACCTTCCCGCCAGCCCCCACCCACCTTCTGGAGGCCAAGGAGGCCAAAAATGGAATGTGCAGAGGCCTCGGGAGGCCAAAAACGGGCCCATTTTTCGGTGGCAGAGTGGTACTGGAGGTCAAGGAGGCCAAAAATGGGATGCGCAGAGCCCTCGAGTGGCCAAAAATGGGCCCGTTTGGGGGCAGCAGAGTGGTACTGGATCCAGGCTGAGAGAGAGAGGAGGGAGTCTCTGTGGCCAAGAGAAAGGGAGAGGGAGACACACATACACACACAAGGCAGCCACATCCCTTCACTAACCTGTTTTCCAATCCCAGGAGCATAACCAAGTTTAATTTGTGTATATTGTTTAAGGGACTGCTAAATTGGCCACACCCACCCAGTCACATGATCACCTAGCCACACCCACCTAGCTGGTCCATCCCTCCCAACAGACTGAGGGACCGTGAAATGGCCCCCTGTTTAAAATGTTTGAGGACCCCTGGTCTAGTCAATGGTCTTCAGACTTGAGATACCTGAGGGACCATTCGCAATGTGAAAAAATCAGTGCAGTGCAGTAGCAAATAATATTTATGTAATACCTTATCACAGACAATTCTTTTTTGAAATAAAACAAAAGAATAAAGACCGCTGTAGCTCTTAGATAGTCGTGTTGAACCGCTGGATGAGTCTGTGAAAGCCTGGACCTCCAGGGAACATGGTTCGAGTACTGCAGATCTAGATGATAGCTGCCTGCAAGTTTTGCCTCAGTCATATTATTAAAAACCAGACATATCCAATGTAAAAGGATGGGAAGGTAAATAAAAACGTGTACTGAAAACTACAAACAGATTTGTCTATTGTCTTCACTATCTGAAGTGTATGGACCCCTGCTGCCAAAATATAAACTATTACATGTTTTTTCCCCAATTACAGGAATTCCTGGGTTTTTAGTTCACCTCTTTGGGAACTGAATCATGAGCAAGATAAAGCTTTGATGCGATGCTGGATGGATGGATTTATGTTGAGCAACATAAAGCATAATCTTAATTTTAAAAACTGTGATATTTTTTTCTTTTTAAATTACAGAACGGAACAAGAGTTTTGAAATGTCTTCCTTTGTGGAAACCAAAGCACTTGAACAGCTCACAAAATCTCCTGTCGAGTTTGTGGAGTATCTTTGAAATTGAGAAAAATATCTTAGAAAACCTTCAATCTGAGGAATAGAGGCTGCTGAGGACCATTACTGAACATTAATTTAGGTTGAAGAAACATGCACCCAACACCATTATATATAAGTATTAGGATAGCAAAGTGATGTTGATAGATACATCAGGGTTTTTTTCCCCTACAAAAGTATTCATCCTTTTTAATTAAAACTTAGAAATGAATGGGGTTTACATTCCTAGTTAAGTACTTATCAATTATATCTGGATAAATCTATAGTTCCTCAGAGTAGATTCTACGTGGACAAATTTTAGCATAGAACAGATGACATATTGCTGCTCTATGACATTTTCAATTAAAATCAAAACAACTACAGTAACTGGTGATAAGAAACATAATTACTACTGAAGAGTGGCTGCCAATCAAACTTGACATTTTCAGATTTAAGACTCCATTAATATGAGGAAGCTTTTCATGTTTCCAATAGTGACATTATAATCTTCCTCTTGCCCCCATTTATCATATTTTGTGTCAAGTGAGCAATAATTCTGTTCTAAAATATATAAGAGTTTTTTGGAATGTTTTAATCTATTTATTAATCTTGAGTTTTGTAGATTTATTTTCAGGATCTGTCCAAAAAATAAGATCAGTCCTTGGATTCTACCACTCTTTTTCTCTCTTGCTGTTATATTTTATATAAAAAAGAATCAAAATTTCTCATTTGCACCAAAACATTAAATGCTTGACACAAATACTTGTCATAGAAACAAAGCAAAATGCATAGAGGCTCTTTTGATTCTATAAATCAGTACTTTGTGGGACTGTGAAGCCAATATTATTACATGATGATGGCAGCCATTTTTAAGTCTCTTCTACTGCCATGTATGATGGCACCTCTTTATAGAAGTGTCCGTTAATCTACTTGCTTCGGAGTGACAAGGCTCACTATGTCATGATGGTGTGGATGAGTACACTGTGAGTGCTGCTTATCTCAGCTATCCATAGACTGGCCTTGGACAACAAAGAAGTTTGAATTTGTTTGTTTTTACTCTTTTCCACAATAATTCCTAGCAAACATACTCATTTTGCAAATCAACCTGTTTTATTAAGGTTCTCAGAATCAGTTCCATCCCTACTATCAGATCAAATTTATTATTGTTTTAAGGCCAAATACAACTACTTACCTATCAAGTTGATAATAGCAATAGATAAGAAAAAGCCAGAGCTGAATCTGGCGTCACCATTTCTTTCCAAAATTAACAAGTAATTTGTTGTGCAAACTTTTAATCTAGTAGTTTCTCCGGTTGTATTTTATCTTAACCACTCACAATTTAGGTATAATAAAATGCAGCTGAGCCGAATTTACCCCAAAGGGACACGTGTTGATTCCTCAAATTACATGCCTCAGCTGTTCTGGAATGCAGGCTGTCAAATGGTTGCTCTTAACTTCCAAACTGTAGGTAAGATCTATGTTACTGTATGTTTTCTGATAAGGAAGAATAGTAGATAATGAAGCACCAAGTTTGTGAAAAATTAAAAGTACTAAGAGTGGCATGCCTACTTCTGAAACCAATTGTTTCTTTAAAACTTTGGCATGAATAAGTAATCTTTTTTATTTATTTATTTATTTTATTTTGTCAAGTACATATTAGATAATGTATATAAGTATAAGCATGAATTGAATACATAAAATGAATACAATTAAAGGGAAAATTAGGACAGGGACGGTAGGCACGCTGGTGCTCTTATGCACGCCCCTTTACAGACCTTTTAGGAATGGGGTGAGGTCAACAGTAGACAGTTTTAGGTTAAAGTTTAGAGGGTTTTGGGTTGAGACCACAGAGTCTGGTAGTGCATTCCAGGCATTAACAACTCTGTTACTGAAGTCATATTTTCTACAATCGAGTTTGGAGCGGTTCACTTTAAGTTTGTATCTATTGTGTGCTCGTGTAATGCTGTGGTTGAAGCTGAAGTACAGGTAAGACATTGACAGGTAGGACATTGTAACAGAGGATTTTATGAGCTATGCTTAGGTCATACCGAAGGCGGCGTAGTTCTAAATTTTCTAAACCCAGAATTTCAAGTCTGGTGGCATAAGGTATTTTGTTACAAGCAGAGGAGTGGAGGACTCTTCCTGCATTAATTAATCTGCATTAATAGAAGCTTTTTAAGCAAATCATGATTACCATTTATTTCGTTACATGGGTTGGTATTCTCCATGTCTCTTTGATGGATTTTTTGATCCTAGCTCTATTGTGATATTAAAACGAGGGACATATTTTAATACCAGCAATATATCCGAGAAAACATAATAAGCTTATGAATATGAGCAGTGAAAAACATGTGATTATAGGCAGTAGGAAATTAATATTAGCAAGTGATTGTTCATTTGTTTCTGTTCCCTTCTGAATCTCAGACATGATAATGTGGAAAGCCTTTCGTTTACCCAGTTCAGAACTGCATTACCCATTCAGTGCTGAGAATCCGTATTTTCAAAGAAGATCAGTTGGTGTGAAATCAAAATGAAAACACTAGCTGCTTTATTAAAAAGGGGCACGTGGTTTTAATGAGTTTGGCAGCACAGCTGGCAGTTATTAATTATCAGAGATATTTGTTTCTAGCACCTGACTACCTCACTTCTGCTTTGTTACAACTTGCCAAACATGTAGTGAGGCAAGTGACATTGTCTCTTCTTCCTTTTCATCTAAATAAAAATTAGACCAGAACTTAAATAGAATCCTTTTCAGCTCTGTGGAGGGGATAATGGTGTTTTTTTTTTTTTTAAATCAATATATAATGTAACCAGACCACGGATAAAGACTAAGAGGTCTCTTCATCCAGCTGGTTTTAGTCCATGCTGTTTTGCCCAGATTCAGTGGGCAGCATAAATAGCTTTATGATTATTCAGAGCACTTTAGGCAAACGTCACAGCACTTTACATGCTGTTATTGTTGAGCATATTCAGAAATATCCAATCTATATATACATAAAAATCTATTATCGATCATTGTCTTGGATATAGTTTTTTTTTTAAAATCCTTGTGAATAGTCCTGAAAGTAAGCTCAAAATATTGTATGTTGAATGGAAAATTAGCTTCTTATTTTTACAGACAGACTTCAGTATACAGGTACTCCTCGACTTACAACAGTTCATTTAGTGACCATTTAAGTTACAACGGCATTGGAAAAAAAGTGACTTATGACCATTTTTCACACTTATAACCTTTGTAGCATCCCCATGATCATATGATCAAAATTCAAATGCTTGGCACCTGACTCATACTTACATCCATTGCTGTGTCCCAAGGTCACGTGATCCCCTTTTGCAATCTTTTGACAAGCAAAAACAATGGGGAAGCCAGATTCACTTAACAATCGTGTTACTAAGTTGTCAACTGCAGTGATTCACTTTAACAACTGTGGCAAGAAAGGTTGTAAAATGGGGCAAAACTCACTTAACAAAAGTCTCACTTAACAACAGAAATTTTGGGGTCAATTGTGATAGTAAGTCAAGGACTACCTGTTTTAACTTCGAATTTTTAAAAAGGCCAGGAAGCCTTTAATAAAATTTCAGTGTTGTACTTTTGTCAATTTGTTTGGCTTTCTCTATTGTCCCATTAACATATATTTGTGTAGTATCCCATAACACAATTATTTTTTTCATATAGATTTGTCTATGCAAATAAATATGGGGATGTATGAGTATAATGGCAAAAGTGGATACAGACTAAAACCAGAGTTCATGAGAAGACCAGACAAACATTTCGATCCATTTACGGAAAGTATTGTAGATGGAATAGTCGCAAACACTTTGTCTGTAAAGGTAGGTATCCAGTTGCTCATCTGCTAAATTCTATCAGCATAATGAACCTGAAAGACCAAAATAAGTTCACATGTACTCATTCCCAATATTTTTAAAAAGTGTGAATCTCATATATGCAAGGTACTTGTTATCAGCATATGTTATAAGCATATTGAACAAGTCACATTCAGATATTTATAACCAGGAAAATAGAAATTATGCCCAAAATTGAAGAAAGGGAGATGAAACACATGTTTGGACAAGAAAACAAGCTTAATTAATTATATAAAGAAGATCAAACTGATGGCAAAGGTAAAATAACTATCCTTAGAATCGATAATGAACATATCAAAATGGTGAATAGCTTCTGCCTTTTAGAATCAACCATCAGCAGTAAAGGAACCAGTAGTCAAGAAATACAGAAGGGTAGGGAGACATTATTATCTGAGGGGAGACCACAAAAAAAAGGGATCAGTTATCTCCTCTCCTATGAATATTCACTGGAACCAATTCTGGAAGAAGAAGAAAATTCATTGCAACACTAAACTGCCATCTTCTAACCCCCTTCAACTGGTCTAGAAGGATGTCACAATTGATGGTGTTGAAAACCACCGAAAGATCAAGGAGAGAAAAGATGGGTGCATTATCCCCACTATAGGTCATTTGCACGTCTGTGTCATTTTGTTCCCATATCCAGATCTGAAGCCTGACTGAAAGACATCCATCCATATAATCCACTTCCTCCAGGGTCTTCTAAAACTGCAATATAAGCACCTTCTCAACAACTTTCCCTAAAAATGGAAGGTTGGAGGCCCGATGAAAATTGAACTACAGCTATTTGAAGAGATGTAGGATCACCTCTTTCTTAAACATCAGCAGGATCACTCCCACTCTCCAGGATGAATTTACCATCAATCACATGTCATCTCCCAGGAGGCCTCCAACCAGAATGGATGGGGATCTAATATATAGCTGGTCAAACTCACAGCCTTAAGGAGTGTGTCTGCTTCCTTGGGACTAGCAGGTTCAAACTCATCCCCGCTAACAAAACCAGACCTATACAAGCCTATCTGAGCAATTTTATCTTAACAAATGCTTAGAATATTCCTCACAATGGCCCTGTAGTAATGACAGACTGTGTCCTACCAAATTGGGATACAATCTTCCACAACTCAGTAGGGTTGCCAATTGACTATCTTTGGACTTGATAAAGGAAAAAAAATATGCACTTTCTGCTAGTTTTATCACCACAAACCAGCCTTGAATAAAGGTTCTAAGATGTGTGGTTATTCTTTGTTGTCCTCCAGTGGTACTCTTTATGCTTCTTTTGTCATTTTGTCACTCAACATTTTTGTAAACTGAGGAGAGCCACATAGGCCCAATCTAATTCAAGGTCCCAGTTGAACTGTGCAACAGACCTTCAAGAATGAGCCCAAGCTCCTTCTGAAACAAAGCTGGGTCCAACAGGTGCCTGGGATAGGTACTCCTTCCAAGACAATTACAGAGTGATCAGTCTGTGGTGAAGGACTTATGGTAGACTCTCCCAACCATTTTCTCTTGTTATAAGCTTTACATATTAAGAAAACAAGCCCTTTAGCCAATGTGAAATGAATTGAAGCAAAGGTGTGTTAATAGAATGTCTCAAACTTTCCTTTTTAGGTCATTTCTGGGCAATTACTTTCTGACAAAAAAGTTGGAACTTATGTCGAAGTAGATATGTTTGGTCTGCCTGTGGATACGAGAAGAAAAGCTCTCAAGACAAAGACATCTCAAGGCAATGCTGTGAATCCTGTATGGGAAGAAGAAGCCATAGTGTTTAAGAAGGTTGGTATTTGCATTTGATCCCTCTGGCTATTATATTCTGATTTTGCCAACATGAATCACTTAAAAATTCTGTCTGCTCTAATTCTGTTCCACCTGAGTTGTAAAGAAAGCTTTCTTCCTTTAATTTTAGATGCTACTAAGTGCTTGCTGATAAAATGTGATTTATTTTACGGTAGTTGAATTTATTGATAGATTTGTTTATAAGACTTGTATGGCTGCCCATAGGTGCATTTTATTTGGATCCTTCTTTTCCAGTCTTGTTCTTGTATTATTAGTATTTTATTATTTTAGTAATAATGTTGGCACTTGTTTGCCTAATGAAACTACAGAAGGGAAGAGTGGGGTCAGGTAGTGAATGTGATAGAAATAGAAACTGAGGAGCTATGGAGCCTTGGGACATCTCATTGTTTTTTATTTATTTATATTTATTTATTTACATCCTGTCTTTATTATTTTGTCAAATAATTCAAGGCGGCAAACATTTCCAACACACCTTCCTCCTCCTATTCTCCCCATAACAACCACCCTGTGAGGTGGGTTGGGCTGAACAAGAGTGACTGCCCGAAAGTCACCTGCAGTTGGCTTTTTTTTTTTTTTTGCAATTATTATGGTTTTTATTGTGTTTGTGATTTTATTGTTGCTGTGAGCTGCCCAGAGTTGTGCTTTAGGATAGGCAGCCATACAGGTCTTTTAAACAAATCAACAAATAGAGTCTCCTAGGAAGTCATTTATTTTATTCTTGTTTTATGTTTTTTGTTTATACTCATTTTCCTTTTAATTTACCTCAGTATAACAGTATACTAGTTATTATTATTAGATAGCTCATAATTTTTACATCTATGATCATTTCATATTTTGCTATCAAAAAAGGCTTGCCCTTTTTTATTTATTTTATTACATTTCAATGTTTAGGTCAGTGATGGCGAACCTTTCCGGCACGTGCATGTGCACCAGCCAGCTGGTCTTCACGCATGTCGGAGCCCCGGAAATTCGAAGACCAGCTGGTCATCTGGTCTTCTGGTTTCTGGTACACACATGCCAGCTGATCTTCACACGTGCCAGAGTGCCAGAAACCTGAAGACCAGCTGGCCTACGCACGCATGTGCACCAGCCAACTGGTCTTCTGGTTTCCGAGGCTCTGGCACGTGTGAAGATCACCTGGCCAGAGTGCATACGTGCACTGGAAATCAGAAGAGCAGCTGCCGACAGCTTGCATGCCCAAAGAGAGGGCTCTACGTGCCACCTTTGGCATGCGTGCCCTAGGTTCGCCATCATGGGTTTAGGTTATTAAGCCAGAATATTAAAGAACGTGTAATGTTACTAACCTTAAACACTGTTTTAAAAAGCTATACAATGAAGAGGTGTAGAGGAACAAAAAAGAAATAGCCTTGTAGAAGGTGTGTGGTGAGCATTAGCAAAAATATTGAGCTCAGCCTAGAAAACAAAAAAGTGGGAGAAAGAAAATTACAGTTGCTCTGTCTTCACTGTCTTTGGTATAAGAGGAGGAAAAACACTGTCACATTGTCAAGATTCTGCTATTGTATCAATACATAGTCAAGTTTTAGTATTTCCTGTGATGTCAGTCTTGTGACATGGCATAATTTGAAGGGCTGACACAAAGTTATCCTTTTACAGGAGATATTTTATGATGAAAAATCTTTTGTGTATATTGGTTTGCTATTGATACTGAGTAGCGTGGTAGCCTAGAGGTGGTGCTGTTGCCTCACAATTAGGAAGCTGTGAGTTAGATCCCAGGTAGCAATAGATATTTTTCTCTCTGGGTGCTTAGTGAAAATATATGCTGCATACTCCGTGTAGGCATCAGGAAGGGCATCCAGCCAAAAAATGCTCAGCTCCATTCAGTCACCCTGACTCCATCCCGGTACAGGGAATTACAAGGTCATTATAAGAAAAAAAAAATCGTTTGGTGGGTTTATTATATATTGGTAGTAATAATACTAAGGTTGCTGGAGTCATGGTTTTATTTAAAAATCTATAAATATTTATAGGGTTTAAGAATATATAGATAATGTATATCCTATTCTTTGAAGAGATTTGATTGACACATTGCTCTGATAAATTTTAGCAGTTTTACAAAACAAATTGCTATGTCTTTCGATAACTTATTAGTGATCCAGTTAAGGATTTTCAATGAGATATATAGACACACAGACACACAGACACTATATATATTCATTTTTTACGAAAAAAAAAGAACAAAATAAATATTTGACCGTTACAGGGAGGAGTCATAAAATGAGGGTGTGGCTAACTGATGAAGCCAAATAGTCATAAAATGAGGGTGTGGCTAACTGATGAAGCCAAATAAGGCAGAAATAGATCTATTTTAGTCTCCCTTAAATCTTGCAGCTGACAGCATAATGCTGCTTAAATGTCTGATAAAGCCTAGAAAATAGTGATTTGGGATGTCACTTAACTATGGCTATACAAACATCTTGATTTACGTAGGAAAAACCCTGGCTAGAACAGTAATGCATATATGTGTGTGTGTGTGTGTGTGTGTGTGTGTGTGTGTGTGTAGGTCTTTGGTTCGGGTTTTCTCCCGCGTAGAATTGAAAGTGTCTTGGCGACGTTTCGACAAAGTCTCAACGTTGCCAAGACACTTCCAATTCTACGCGGGAGAAAACCCGAATAACCAAAGACCTACATACAAACACCCGCGAAAACCTCAGAAAATAGATAGATAGATAGATAGATAGATAGATAGATAGATAGATAGATAGATAGATATAGATAGATATAGATATATATTTCGTAGGTTTTATGTGTATTTCTCTTTAGCCAGGTTCTACCTACGTAAACCAAGATATTATGCAGCCCTAGTTCAGTGAAATCACAATTCACTAGTTTCTGGGCTTTTTTTCTTCTGGCAGCCAGCCAGAAGAAAAATTTCTCTTCTGGCTAAAATCGTAGATTTTCACGGGTACAGGTATGCAAGTCTTGGTGTATTCGGGTCTTCTCCCATGTAAGATTGAGAGCACTTTGGCAACGTTTCGACAGAATCTCATCTGCCATCATCAGGGTTATGCAAGGGGTCTTCTGCAGCAACTGCCGTTACTATTTCAAATCTGGTGCTGGTAGTCTGCTTTGCTGGGATGGCCCCACCTCTTCGTTCTGATTGGTTGGGAGTCCCAGTCTGTGTCTATTGGCTTGGTTTCGGGTGTATGGTCGGTTTTTCTCCACCAAGTGGCAGGGCTTCATCTTTGTGGCTGGCTGGAATGTGATTTGGTTGGAGGTCTCGGGGTGTGTGTGTCTGGCTTCTGGGGTGTAGATTTTTCTGTCTGTGGGTGCTGGGACTCGTTTGTTGACAAGGGCTAGTTTCCAGATGTCTGGTAGGCGGGAGGTATCGTCACGTTTATTCATGTTATGGGGGTGTTTTTCTATTTCAATTATGGGAGCCATTGAAATCTAAAATCTGTTATTACCAGTTCTGTGGGCGTGGCTTGGTGGTGGTGGGATAATGTGACTGGGTGGGCATGGCCAATATTTTTTTTTTTTACTTTTAAAAGCATTTTTTCTACAACCTCTTCAGCAAAGAGGTTGTAAAAAAATGCTTTTAAAAGTAAAAAAAAAGCCTCTGATGATTGTGCGGCTCAGCTGGGCATGGGGGGGCCAGGGATTTTTGCTACCTGTTCTCCGAACCACCCGCCTCCATCGCTACCAGATCGGGTGATCCGGTCCGAACCGGGAGCATTTCACCCCTGATATATGTATATATATATAGATATATCATACTACATTTAGTGTATACTTTTATTTCATATGGTATTTGTGTTAAACTAATGTGGCAGGTTCACAAAGATTTTTTTAGGCTAAGCTGAGACTCTTTTTTGAAAGAGGCTTTCATTTATCAGACTATCAAAAATATGATTGGATTTATATTTAACTAGAATGAGAATTCTAAGTGTATATGGGCTTAATTGAGAGTTATTATCTATCTCTGTTAGATTCCTAACAATTTCTTGGGTCAACATGCAGCAAAAAAAGTCTTTAATTTCCTGGGTTAAATGCACTTAAGACATATTTGGGCTTTATTGGCATGTAGATTGAATTTTGATACTGAGTCAAATGAATGTTTATCTTTGTGGAAAAAGTAAAAATAGGTGGAAAGACATTCTATTGTTATATCAGGCATGAGAAATAGACAACAGGATTATATTGAGAGAGTGGGAGATACCAATCTTGAAATGTGTAATTCACCCATATTTGATAAGACAGTTTTCCCCTGAAATAGGTTTCCCTTTGATACAGATTTCATAATATTTTACAAGCAAATTCTATGCACAATTCAATATAGTATTTTTACATGATTAAAGGCATATGTTTCATTTTAGGCAATTTGTTTTAAATTAGTATATTAATTTCTGGAAGAGAGTTCTATTTATTGTTTTTTTTATTTTTGTTATAGTATTACAATTTTATAATTGATTAAGTTGTTGGATATTACTGTTTTTCTTTTCATTTATTTTGCATATTACTTTTTCCTCTACTTTTATAAATTGCAATTTTTTAAAAAAAAAAATTCAATAAATAGCCATTATCCCACCTAAAATGACACAGTACACAAATAATTAAAAGAAAACCCAATTATTGAATAGCTTATTCCCAAATGAAAATCATAAATCTAATCATAGTAATATAAAGCATTATATTTCTAGGATATTGTGAAATATTTGATAGGGTTTTTAGGAAGAAAGGGGAATTAATATTAAGAAGTGTCTAAAGAAAAATGTAATACTTTTTTGTAAGCCCTAATGTAGTCTGTAAGACATTTGAATATATCCATGATAAAGAAAGAAGAGAGGGATTAATGTTGAGAGAATAATATGCCCAAGATCATTCAGACACTGAGATAAGCAGAACCCTATAGAAGAAGTTAGTTGAAAGCTTGTTCTTTTAAGCTCAGTTCTGCACCAGCAACTGATTGGCACATGAAAAGTGCATTCTGAAAACCAGATGTGAGTCTCCACTCTACATTAAAGCTAATGATGGGAAAATTATCGACTAGTTTAGGTGCCAAATACCCGTGTTTTCCCGAAAATAAGACCCTGTCTTATATTTTTTTGAACCCCGAAATAAGCACTTGGCCTTATTTTCAGGGAGGTCTTATTATTTTGAGGTGTGTGGAGCAAGATGGGCCTTGCCCTCTTGCCATCTTACCTGATTTCCAGCTCTGCGTTTAAATATTTTTGGGGAGGGTTTATTTTCAGGGGAGGCTTATTTTAACACATGCGCTCAAAAGCCTGATTGGTCTTATTATCAGGGGGATGTCTTATTTTCAAGGAAACAAGGTATTGAAAAACATTTAATGTTTAATGATACACACGTTTGAGCTAATAGAGTTACAGAAGAAGAATGAAACTAACAAACATGATACATCAAATGGTTTATATACTTACATTTTTTTTACTCAGAGCAATTGAGTACTGAATTTTAGTAGTATGAGAACTCTTACTGCCCATGAGATGAGCTGATTATTGCTCATCCAAATCCTCCTGCTTTTGACACGAACTCTTTGACATGATTTGAGCCATTTTGGCATCCACAAGTTTTCATGTAAAATCCTGTGGCCGTTTTCTGTGGGTTGTGGGCTGCTCCTAGATATCAGAAGATTCCACATAACCCCTTCTCAGTCTTCCATTGCCTTCACGCTGTCAGTTATAAGTCTTAGGAATTAAAAGGATTCTATTGACATCAGCTGTTGCTGAGACTCTATGAGGATTCTATGTGACATCAGACCAATTGTGATATCAGATCAGAACCATCTTGAAGAGACAATGCAGGTTGTCTTCACTTAACAATTGCCTCATTCTGTGACTATTCGCAGTTATGACAATGATAAAAAACTAACTTTATGACCAATGCTCAAGTTTATGACCTTTGCACATCTATAAAGCAAAGCAGAGGTGAAGACCAGAAACACAATCACAGTTTCACTTAGCAACCACTTTGTTTAGTGATTGAATTGCTGATTTCAGTTGTTGAAATGAGACTACCTGTCATCATAAAGAACATGCAAGAGAAAAAAGATGCTTTTCTTATTAATTAAAATGTTTTTAAATTCCTTTACTACAGTTCATTCCAGTATTTAGAAAAAGAGAATTGATTATCTTTTTTGTTTTCTTTCTTGTGGCTGACCTTAGCTGATCTCAGTTAGTTATGCAGGGTAAAATCTGAAATCTGATTAGTATTAGGATGGGAGACCACCAAGAAATCTCAGAAGTATAGACTAGATTGAAAAGTAGAAAAAATCCTAGAAAAAAACAAACGGCTTCTGTACAGTTGCCAAGAAAACATGGACATGCTTATATAGTTGCCAAGAATGATGTTCCCAAGGGTACTTTTTCTCTGTATGTGAATGAGTGAGAGAAAATTTAGCCAAAGACTCAGACTGTATTATCCAAGTATTATTCAAATCCTGTTAACAGTTTTCAGAAATATCTCTGTGAAAATGCTTCTTATTCCAACTCTGTGTATGTAGTGCACCATAAAACACTAAAAAAATCTCTCTTCAGGTGGTCCTGCCTTCTCTAGCATGTTTGAGGATAGCTGCTTATGAAGAAGGAGGAAAGTTTATCGGGCATCGGATATTACCAGTATCAGCAATTCGACCAGGTAGAGATTTGGATTATTGTTGTTGTTTTTGTCATTGCATTAATCTTGAAAGAAGGAAAGAAGGCAAACAGAACTCAGGTAACATGTTTCCTGCATATGTAAGTATACAACTATGACAGGACTTACTAGGGGATGGCATCTTGAGACCCAAGTCAGCTGAATCAGCCTCCTTCCCCTTGACTCTCCAGCCAAGACTGCTGCTGCTCCCTCCTGCAGAGATTGTTTGCAGGAGAAATGGCATTAAACCTGATCCCAAAACTGGCCTTGACCATTTAGGAAATGACATATGGGAAAGGAAGCTTTCACAAGTCCTCAAACTCTATTTCAAGTTGGCTTATCTCTGAGATGAGTTCCTGCTTTGGTCCACAATCTTATCGGACCTTTAATTTCATGACTTCTCCCTTCTTTGAGAGGGCTTCTAGGCAGTTGCAAGCCTGAAACACCAAACATTATCTTCCATTTATAATCCTCCAGTAGCAAATTTTAAGCCTTATTCTTTGAGCTTACCTTTAAGCTTCCTAACAAACCTGGACTTTCCCAAAGTTACATATTGCCGCTCAAGCACCTAAGAAAGTCTTACCACTCTCTTTGGACTCAGGGGGCACAATTGCATTGTGAGAACATATTAATAGGTGGTGACACAAAATGGCTGCCAGGTAGTTTTCCAGTTCCAGTTTTTCAGATTTCTAATCAAAAGGTGATTTTTAAAATATAAACATTCAAATGAAAGAAAGCCACAAGGAGTCAGTTGAGTCATTGGGCATTTCAGGCACACAAAAATATTGTAATGGATGGGCCTTTGTTCTTTACAGCTTACTTTCATGAATTTGAAAGTTAACTGTCTTACTCAAGTTAAACATTTATCAGTTTTTTTGTGATGTGTGCTTTTATTGCCTGCAGCGCTGCATTCGTTAACTTGTAAGAGAAATGGAGGCCCAGAGAGAGTAGCTGTCTCACTGTTTTTCTCCCCCAGGTTATCATTATATTTGCCTAAGGAATGAAAGGAATCAGCCCTTGATGTTGCCAGCCATATTTGTATACATTGAGGTGAAAGATTACGTACCTGATACCTATGCAGGTAACTATCAAATTTATAAAGATAAAATAGAAATGTAACTTACAATTATTTTATTTACAAAGTGTCATATATTGTCAGCATCTAAAATAACTACTTTAACTGAACCTTTGCATTAAGAATTTGAAACAGTGAGAAATAGTAATAGCACTTAGACTTATATACCGCTTCACAGTGCTCTCTAAGCAGTTTACAGAGTCAACATATTGCCCCCAACAATCTGTGTCCTAGAAGAAGGTGCTCAGTTCTTGAGGACTTTGAACTGTGTTCCTTGATTTCATTTTGCTGTGCTTTCCTTGTAAACTATTGATGTTGCTCCTTCCTGCACTCGTCCCTGCTTTTTATGTCAAACTTGGAATTTAATTCCTCTTCCTCTTCCTCCAGTTGCATTAGACCTCTATTTTTTTAAAACTGGCTTTGAAGATTAATAAATATAAAAAATCAGCCTAAATTTAGAATGATAGATCAGTTTTTATAAAAAAAAAACCAGCGCTATTCAATAGAAAGCAGCATTGGGTTCTAAATCTCTCCCTCATTTGCAGATGTTATTGAGGCATTATCCAATCCAATCAGATACGTAAACCTGATGGAGCAGAGAGCAAAACAACTGGCAGCACTGACTCTAGAAGACGAGGAAGAAATAAAGAAGGAGGTAAGAATTGGGATTTGATGAAATAACAGAGGGGTCATTTGAGCATACTGCTTGATGCTGTAAGACTGTAGAAAAAAAATTTACATTGTAAAGGGTATCCCACACATGTCAATTTTTAATATTTTCTTAAGTTGTATGCCCTACATTGAAATTTGCTCCTTTATAGAAAGATTGGGATAATCAAAAGACATGCAGGAAATTGTGGAGTCACTCATGTGGCTGGTCTTGTTCTACAGTGAACAGATTCCATTATTCAAAGTGATGACATTTCAATTTACACACACTGCTCGGTAATATTGTTGAATAAACTGGTATTTGAAACATTTATTTATTTGCTTGCTTATTTGCTTCCAGAGGGACAGGGAGTGTATTACTGAGAAAGTCTGAAATCTTGGGTCAAAGTTTATTTATTTAAATAATTTATAGGGACACCCATATAATAAAAGTTTATTTCCCTCAGAGGTCAGACTGTCTGGGGGCTTTCTAAATAGTAAATTCACTTTGGAAGAGGCAAGCATAGTATACCCAGACTTTAATTAATGTAAGTCTTTAAAGGAGACATGCTTGCACCCAAAACCTAACTGGCAGCCATTGCAATTTCCGTAGTCATGCTCTTACATGGGTGAACCTCGATGTTCCTGTAACTATGGTAGGTTAGTGCAAGTTACATCACCTGAAACTTCAGGATATATCTACAAGACCAACCCAATATATAGCATATCACAATATTCTATCCATGTAGTGAAAAGGACACAAGGGACTGCAATGAAAGCTGCCTCATAAAAATAAAAAAGGCACAAAAAAGGCCCAAGAGCTGTCCTGGGAATGGTCTCTCCACCTATTGTTCAGTCAGAAGCTATGACTCCAAGAAACCCACACAGTATGGGGTCAATTGGTAAAGGAGAATATTACCCTATCCAGAGACACACATCAACTATCTCTAGTCTTGGTTGGTTTCCAGATCCACAGTCCCTTGAGATGAGTCTAAGCCTATTTCTCCCCATCCAGTTCCGTGTTCCAATAATGTCAATAACAGTAACAGAAACTTTAAAAAGTTTTAGCCATTGCATTCTGCATTGCAGGTAAAATCTAATTCCATCATGACTGGTAACGTGGATTTATTCAATGTAATTGGCTACTATAAAAAACAGAATGGATTTCTTTTTCTCTTTTGAATCAGTTTCCTAAAATGTAGCATAAGAGAAGTGATCCTCACAAGTTAATGCCTCCCTTCAGAAGGTTGCATTCCCAACATAAAATGTATGTTTCTGCATGTTTCTGTCAACAACATGTATTTTGATTTACATATATGAGCCAGCTTTTACTATATACATTTGAATTTCTGTAAATTTCAAAAAGCTTAGACATGGAACAGCACATTTCATTTAATTTTCATGACTGGAAAGAACTACTTTTCTTAATAATTATCAACTTTTAAAACTACAAATATTGTTAATAATATTAAGTGCGGTGGTTTTCTACGAAAATGTTATTTTCTTCTTGAGTCCCATAAATTAGAGACAGTTAAACAAACTGTCTCTAACAGAGACATTCCCTCAGGGGGGCTGGGTGAGAGGGCAAGGGGGCAACCAATAAAGGCAGTGTCATACCATTGTGCCACAAAGTCCATCTCTTTTGCACATGTGTCCTAACATCATACACACATACTAAAAAAGTGTACATCATGTCCCTACTTTTATCATTTTATTAAAAATATTATATCTTGCAGCTAGTTGCTTAACTAGCATTTAGTCAAAGCTTCCATGGTTTTGGACAACTGAGTCATGGTTAGAGATCAGTCAAACAGAATCCGCATATCTGGAAAAGGGACATAAATCCCGATATGTATTGTGTAAACCTTTCAAATAACTCAAACGATCAGCCTTTCCCCCAAATCTCCTAGCTATAATATCTGAACACCTACTTATATTTTTCAGCCCTGTTCATTGTAATTGAACATTTGTTTTCTAGATGCAACAGCTTCCAAAAATAAAAATGCAAACCACAACAAATTCCAAATTAGGAAAAAAAAAAGATAAAGCACTACTAAATTGTTTTATTCATCTTTGTCAACCATGCTTGAGTTAGCATGGCATAGTCATAATTCTACAAGTCTGAACACTTGTGTGTTAAAATTCCCCATCTCCCTCTTTCTCACTTTGTTTTATGTGCACTAGACTGTGTGATAAATCTGCTGCATTGCTCCAGATGCAGTTATCTTTCAGCACCAGGTGAGGGATCCCTCCACAAACAATTGCTCTGGCTGTAATTCAGCATTACATCAATGTTTCTGTAAGCAGCTTCTCTCCAGCTCTTTAAGATGTTGCATTTTTGTTCCAGCAAAATAAATATCTTTGTAATGAGGAGCCAAATAAATGCCTGTATCTCTCTGTGGGCTAGCTGGTTTAATCTGCAAAGATGCCAAGCTTTTATTTATTATACTGTACTTTCCCTTTTTTTCCCCTTGTTCTTCCTTTTATTCAGTAGGTGCCAACAAACAAAATTCAATATAGAGTTGTTTATTAGCTACCTTGCCTCAATTTTTTAGGGAGGAAATGTAAACAGATAATTCCTACATTTGAAAGACTGGATGTATTGTAAGGTATAGACTTATACCTTATAGAGCTAATTTACGCCTGCTATCCTCTGAAGTACTAAATTGGAGCAGGAAGGAAAACCTTATCGGTAGTGTGTCGTGCAAAAACAGAGTTTTCAGTTTCATTTATCCCACCCTGTTGTTCAACCTATACCTTCTTACTAGAAAGGTGAAGGGTTTTGAGAAAAGAACTGTCTCTCTCCCCCCTCTCATCAGTTTATTACCAGTGAAGAATGCTAATGAAAACCTCCCGAGAAGCTAATCCAGCAAGGTACCATGGCAACAGGTCCTCCTTATATAAATTTTCGTACCTCAAGGAGGCAAACTGCTTAGCAGTGCTCTGTAACTATGGATCTTCTTCCCCCCTTCCAGTTGTCTCGCAGGAGTCTTCAGTCTCCTCCGATAAATAGGACCTTAAGCAAGGGGGAGAGGATTAGTGCCTAGTAAAAAGGAATGAGGCTCTAAACATGGGCATTGAGAGCTGGTAAAGGAAGTACAGGTTGTTGGGAATGTTTAAACAGGTTGAACGGTACAGGCATAGTCATCCAAGCATGCGGCAAGGATGGAGGTACTGTTTACGTAAGCTTATCTGTTGAATATAATTATGGGTGAGCTGTCCTGGGAACTATTGCTGTGCCTCAGTGGTGAATTAGTAATCAGACTTTTGGGACACAAACCCTGAAAGGAAAGCGAAAGAAATCATTCTCTGTCATATGGTGTTAAGTGGTAACTGGTGCATTCTGCTGATGTCCTTGCATAGTTATTACCTTAAAACATAGTAGCTTACAGAGCTCTGTAGGCAGAAATGGGACGATCGTGACTTACTGGCGTGCCTAAGCCTAGGTTTTCTTTTTAATTTCAGGGAGAATAAATTTGGATGAAAAGCAATGAAAGAAACTTGACGTTAAAAATGTGTGTTACTGTCATTTTCCATTGCCAGGGTTAATTGACATGGTGATTCTTTACAGCTAAAATTAGGGGTGTATTTTACCAACACGATCTATATAATAGGTTCTGCAGCTTTCCAAGTGGGGTCTCTGTATATTTAATTATATATTAATTTTGAAATTGGATTGTTCCTATTTATTTGTTAAAATGATAGGGTTTTTTAATTTCAAGTGTTGTTGCTTTTAAAAAAAAAAAACCCTCCCCCATTTACCTGTAAGTAATCAGAAGAGTTGAACAGTAATAATGGCAGCTAGATTTATTTTATTATGCAAGCCTTTTTTGATGGTGAAATGAGAAGAAGTACAATTTTTCTTAACAAAGAACAATTTGAATAAATCTTAGTACAGGAATACCAGCGTTTGTTATGGGTTGAATCTGTACATGTTAAAAGTAAAAACCTCATGCAAGTTCTCTAATCGCAAATCCTTTTTTCATATTTTATGGGGAATGTTTTGAATTGTTAGGCAGAACAAGGAGATGCGCCTTCAGAAGCTCACAATGAACCAAAACCTACACCAGCAGAAAATGGAGTAAATTGCACTACATCTCTCAGCCCTAAACCTTCTACTCAGGTTGTTCCAAGCCAACCAACACTGGGTAAGAACTATACTATAGTGCATGATTTTGGGGCTATTCTTCTATTTTAAAAAAAAAAGAGCTAAATTTCTCCTGGCCAGGAAAAAAAATTACATCACTTTTGATGGTTACATCTATATCCGTGACTGCTTGAAAAGCAATGCTTGCAACAAAATCTCTATTCATATCTTCCAATGTGGAAAAAAAGAGGAAGGAAGGAAGGAAGGAAGGAAAGAGAGAGAGAGAGAAAGAAAGAAAAGAAAGAAGAAAGAAAGAAAGAAAGAAAGAAAGAAAGAAAGAAAGAAAGAAAGAAAGAAAGAAAGAAAGAAAGAAAGCAAGCTAGACTCAGTGGTCTGTGGTCTGTAGCAGGCATCCACAGGAGGAAGAGTGACAGAGAAATAAAATTATAAAAGAATATATTCGCTAGATACATTGGTTCTGAACAATGGCCTATCATTGCTCAGCTAGGAAGCTCATAACCATGGGCAAGATCATGGGCAAGTGGCAATTTCTAAGTCTCAATGGGGTGTTGTGTAGATAAAGTCTGTCTTCTGTGTACACATCTTGAAGAAGTTTAGGATATAGATGAAAGATCAGATGAACTGGTGGGCTTTGAGACCAGATAGAGAATGCTAAATACATTCCATAGCAGAATTTGGCTGTGTCCTGTTTAGACCAGCTTTAATGCTTTATCAAGAATATGATCAGAGTTTATAGACTCTAGGAAACCATTTGCTAGAGAGATTTTGGTTGTGTTGCTGTTGCTATAGTTGAAGCTATGTGGTAAAAGTTTGGTTCTAGGATAGTTGGAGCCAGTGTGACTCAAGAAGAACAAAACAGGTCACTGATATTATGACCCTGCTAAAGAACTAAGTTCCAGCATGTGACCTTTTAGACTTTCAGTTTTCAAGGAAAAATAGTTAGGACTAAGCAAGGATAGAACAGTCAAGTTTCATTCTTTAGAGGCTGCATATTTAGCATATTACAAAAGAAATAATGAACATATCCAATGCAGGATTAAAACATTTTAATCCCCAGAATAATGTTTTAATGCTCAAAAATCTCTAAATGTGTGAACTTATTTTAAAAAATCAGTTTTCTCCCATTATATCTATGCTTCCATTATGTACTGTAAAAACGAATTCGGTACAAGTCTTTATGCACCAGCTATTATTTATTTATACAAATGCTTGCATGCAATCCTACTGTAGAGCTTGTGTCAATCTTATCAATATTAATTGCCAGACCCACTGTATTTTAAAGCAATTGCATTTTTAGTCAACTTCAAAGGCAGCCCCATATCAAGAATGTTGCAGTAGTCAAACCAGGTAGAGTTGAAGGCATGGATGCCCAAGGTCATAGATCTGTTGCCTATACAGAGCTAACATTGACACCAAAATTGAGCCAAATTGTTTAATTATGAAGAGCAACTCCATCTTGCTAGAATTCATTTTGAGTTTCTTTCATCTCCTCCAGCCCTTCACAGCCTCCAGTCACTAAGTAAGAACCATAGTATCTCCACTTTGGCCTTGGTGGCAGAGTGTAACTGAGTATCACAACGTATTGAAGGTTCTGTCTCAAATGGATGGATGACTTTTCCTAGCAGTTTTATGTAGATATTAAGAGAGAGAGAGAACTGCTGCAGCAACCCATATTAGAGCAACCATGGGTTAGTGTGTTCCTCCGTCATGGTCACCAATCGGAACCATCCACTCAGGAAATGGAATCACTGTAACTCATTGCCTTCATCCCTCAATCCTTGCAGGCAATTCAGAAGGATACCATGATCAATGGTAGTGAACGCTACCAAGATATCTAGGGGGACACACTAGGTAGGCCATCCACCAAAGCAATTAATGCTGTCTCAGTCCCATGCCCTGTTCTGAATTGCAACTGAAGAAATCCAGATAATTCATTACCTCTAGAACTTTTGTAGCTGAAACCCTATCACTTTCTGCAAAATCTATCAGAAAATTAAGATTGTAGAATGAATAGAAGTTGTCCAGGCTTCTGGATTAAGAGATGACCTCTTCATAAGGAAATTATCATTGCCTCCATCAAATTTAAAGGGACCATTCCTACCTTCAAAAAATGTATAGTAAAAAGTTTCTTAATCATTTCCTTGGATCCCACAAAATAATCCCAGATAATCTTACAATGGGATTATCTTTCTACTAAACTAAGCAAGCAGCAGATATTTGAGAGTGAATGTCAGCAATTTTGTTTGCAAAGATTTCAAGAAGTATTTATTGCCTGCAGAAGCATCTTCTCCCCTGCTTTTATTTCAAAAGGATATGGGAAACTTTGAAGAACAGTGCCTAAGAGAGAGCAAGGGAAACAAAAATACCTCTTGCTGTCCTTTTCTCTTCTGAGAATTGAAGTCCATTAATCTGCAGGGCACCTGAGCAGGTGAAGTCTGCCATAACCCAATCTTAGGAACAGGATTAAAAGGATGGGGCACCCATCCAGTTTATCTTCTTGAGAGTACAAATTAACCATGAGCAGATCCTTTCTCTCAGCCAAATGTCATCTGCATTAGGTCCCAATGGACAGACTGTCTCCTTTAAACAGAAAGCATCATCTTGAGGTCACAAAGGCCATGTCTCGTGACATGGACAACATTAGTGTGAAATCACAATGGCTAGCCTCACCTTCTAGCAATCATTGAAACAAACAGCAGTGACAGAGTGGGGCAACAAACCTTTTTCCTATTTACATTCATGGGGCAGATTAACCAGGAGGATTGATGCATAATTTATTTATTATTGAGATAAATAGCAGCAATGTTTGGCCACAGCACTCACCTGTAAGTATATATCTCCCTGAACACCCAACCTCAACTTCAGTAAGTGACTGTAAGTGGCTTGGACCACTTAGGGTAATGGAAGTACGCAGGTAAATGCTCTTACTATCCCAGAGATAACAGGGACAAAAGTTTTTTCTTGCATGGGGTAGGTGCAGACAGAGAGATAATGTGACTTGTATGCTGGGACAGAAATACAGCCCCAATTTAACATTAAATATATACTCACACATTAAGAAAAGGAACTAATACCATCAAATAATGAAGAGGCAATTTTCTATCATCTGCTCCAGGGATGTATTTAAAATATGTTTAACCTACTTTTCTCTTATGAAGCTTTCAAAGCAGCTAATACAAATGAGAAACAAGAGATTGTATTTAAAGTCACAAAAAACACAGTGCGTACATCAAAGCCTCCGCCAGTCAACAGGTTTTAGGAGCTAAAAAGTAGATCAACGAAATAAAACCAGGTTTTCATCTTATGCCTGAAGATTCAGAGTTAGGACTAGACAAGCTTCAGCCAATGAGCAACTCTCAATTTGGAGCAGCCTCTGACAAAACTGCTTCCATGTAGATGCTAACTTTGTTTCAAAGGGGCAGAACCTAGAAAGCTGTTCTATTATTAGAGGCTGGGTGGATTGATTTGAGGGCAGGTAGTGGATTTGGGTAGCCTGATCTACAGCTAAAAACATGTTATTTGTCAATACAGCATGAACAAGGATGGCATTATATCCTCTGGTTCTTTCAGAGCCAATGAGAAGAATGACGGTTTTGTATTCATCATTTCAGACCAGTTGAAATATTGATGTTATTTACACCTAGGTTCTGTGAAAGTTCCAGCCAAAACAGAAGATCTGATTCAGAGTGTCCTGACAGGTAAGAAACACGATGGTGCTGTACAACAGTATCTCTTAAACAAATTAATGGGAATGTTGCAAGAAAAAACATACCACATACAAATAGCTATTTTAATCTGTTTATTGTTCAGAATGACTCTGAACAATAGTTAAACTCTGCAATAGTTAAGACTCTGGTGGTCTTTAACTATCATCTAGGAAGAACAATTATATGTTTAAGGAATTTTAAATTTTAAGGAGTGAGGCCAAATTACTGGAATGCACCAGTTTCACCCCGGCAGGATGAATAACTGGGATCCAAATGATGACTGAGTTTAGGTCTGAGTCCAAATTTAAGGATCAAGGATGCATTTGCATGTGTTTGAATTTGATAAACTGGCATATAAACAGCAATGCAAATAATAGATTAAATAGAGTTCCCTCCAAGCATCAGTAGTTTCTACGTGGCATGATTAAATAACTCTTGGATTTGCTGTATAAATTCATTCACTTTAGAGCAAAAAGCTGTAGTCAAAACAAAAAATCTTAAAGCTGTACAAAAGCTCTTGTGAGGATACATGAGCATACACAGATGGATATCTTTATCCTTTACTTCTCAAGGAACAATACAGGATCATTTACTGTTTTCAAACACAAAAATGAGCAATGAGTTACATGTGCAATCTGCTTGCATAAAAATATGGGTAAGGTGCTTCTTGAGATATAAATGTTCTGTATTCCTTATGAATAACATGTACCTTGCTGATCTGATGTGAAGAACATGTTATAAATTTACATACCAGAAATAACTAGAATTCTCTAAACTAAATAATATACTGCTCAAAAAAATAAAGGGAACACAAGCAGAAGACATCCGAGATCTGAATGAATGAAATAGCCTTATTAAATATTTTGTTCTTTACATACAGTAGTTTATACACTGTTCAAACACCTAAAGGGACCACAAAACCACTGTATGTAACAAACAAAGTATTTAATAAGGCTATTTCATTCATTCAGATCTCGGATTTCTTCTGCTTGTGTTCCCTTTATTTTTTTGAGCAGTGTAGATGTACTTACATAGAATATATCTTGCTTTTGTAAAAAAAAAAAAAAAAAGACTGAACTGGATCATTTTTATATTGTGGAATGTATTAATAAATGTGGGGGCTATTTAGTAGTATGCCTATCTCCAGGTGAGGTGATTCAGTAGTATAAATAACAATTGCTGATGAAGCAAAATAAATCGAATTGAAATACCTTTATCTTTCAAATATTCTGAATTACATAATTCATACAAGTTGAGACTTTTGAATTATATAATTCTGATAAGATAGCAATAGCGCTTAGACTTATATACCGCTTTACAGTGCTTTACAGCCCTCTCTAAGCGGTTTACAGAGTCAGCATATTGCCCCCAACAATTTGGGTCCTCATTTTACCCACCTCGGAAGGAGAGAAGGCTGAGTCAATCTTGAGCCTAGTGAGATTTGAACTGCCAAATTGCAGGCAGTCAGCAGAAGTAGCCTGCAGTACTGCATTCTAACCACTTCAACACCGCGACTCATAAGATCACATAAAGACAGAAAGAGGTTGCTGCAGTGGATACAGTATGTACTTGTGCAATTCAGAGGAGCACACATTCAGTGCAGTGTACAAGTGTAGTGCAGAGTGTACAGTGTACACTGCAATGTACAAATGCAATGCAATACAAGTGCAATGCAGTAATCAATTCAGCCAAGTACAAACGTAGTGTATTTATACTCATGAATTCAGATGATTCCAACATACTACAGTAACCCATAACATCAAAAAAGAAGGAAACAAACTGCCTGAACAATATCTTCCAACAAAATGGATACCCATATAACTTTATCAAAAAGTATCTGATTACTCAACCCAACAAACACAAGTTCTGAAAAGAATTAGTATAGTATTAGTATACTATACATCAAAAAACATATAAAAAACAACCAACAACCTACTACAACCTTATAGCATCACCATGGCACACAAACCAACTAAAACCCTCCAAAACATAAGTAAACCAAAAAACCCAGCAGCCCAAGGGTGGGTGGTGGGGAAAGGAATCATGTAAAAACTGTTAACAACCACTATGTAGGATAGACAATTAGAAGACAAAGCACATCCAAGAACATCAACTAGCAATCAGAAGACACAATGAAAACTCCTTAATTTTACAACTCATGAACAGACTTAATTTCAATTTCAAATCAGCCGCCAATGCACATATATAGAAATAAATCATAATTATACACCACTCAAAAGAGACAATAAAAAACTAAGATGTACAAAAATATACCAAAAGATATCCTCTCTAGCAGCCAGCAGCCAGATAAGCAGGGATTAACACCAGGCAAACAATCAAGCAGAAAAAACAATTGAGAATCTACCAAGGAGAAAACCACACTGTGAACAAAACTGGCAGGACAAGCTACTGTATATAAACAGGGAGCAAATCCCACACCTAAATTGTTGATGTTAACCTAATTGGGACAGTGTTTACAAGCAAACAACCAAGCTCAGAGAGCACCGAGACCCCACAGTTCAATTCTAAGCTATGTACATTCTCTTCTATTGAAACAGGATAATTGCTTTTAAATGCAGCTTCGTGCAGTAGCAGCAAAATCCCGTTAATAAAACAATGCATATCCCCTGCATGTCTAGTGTTGTGCGGCAA
This sequence comes from Pantherophis guttatus, assembly GCF_059756535.1. Classification (NCBI taxonomy): domain Eukaryota; kingdom Metazoa; phylum Chordata; class Lepidosauria; order Squamata; family Colubridae; genus Pantherophis; species Pantherophis guttatus. The sequence continues at coordinate 199,788,950 of NC_142063.1, read as the reverse complement.
TCACATAATTCCCCTTATTCTTGCAGAAGTTGAAGCACAAACCATTGAGGAATTAAAGCAGCAGAAGGCATTTGTGAAACTTCAGAAGAAGCACTACAAAGAAATGAAGGATCTTGTGAAGAAACATCACAAAAAAACCACAGATCTTATAAAAGAGCATACCACAAAATATAACGAAATTCAAAACGATTATCTGCGACGGAGGGCGGTGTTGGAGAAAACAGCTAAGAGAGACAGTAAGAAAAAGTATGTCTATCTTCTTACAAAGGTTCCTTTGGCCTTTCATGAAAGTAGTATACTCCCTGATTGGGTCTCATGTCTCCTCCCAGACAAGACTGGAGCTTCCTTTATGCTAAGTGAAGCAACCTCTGTTGCACTGCTTTATATATAACGTTACTGTGATGTGGAAGCTTCTGCCATTCATGCCAGTGACAAATTGATCCAGGGGCTGGTAGGGCATGTAGTCATGAGTAATATTAAGAAAAATTGACTAAAAACAGGTCTCTGTCATACAGCTCTCTGGACAGGCCTATATTAATAGAATAACAGAGCTGGAAGAGACCTTGGAGATCTTCTAGTTCAACCTTTTGTTCAGGCATTTCAAACAAATAGTTGTCCAATCCCTGTTTAAAAACCTCCAGTGCTAGAGCAGCCACAACGTCTGGAGGCAAGTCATTAAGTAGATGTTCTGCCCCAGCTACGGACCCCAAAGAACGCAGCACACACAAAGTCTGTACAAACCTTAGTTTACTAAAATAAAATCAGTTTTTTCTTCAAAGAAAGACTGTTAATTAACTTTCTTAACAGCCTGCAAGAATCCAAAGAATAAATGATCTTAATCTTACTATGGTTGGCAGAAAGCCCAGAAACAATTTGCAAAGAACTAAGATCAAGGCACGAAGGTATGTGAACCAAGTTGTTCCCTGCAAATTGCTTCAGTTGGCGTTCCTCCTTAAATAGGCTAAGGGAGTGGCCAATTAGCCCCAAGCCTTACTCTCGAGGAGACCTCTTCCTGAGAAGCCACTCCTGCCTTTTGGCAGCTCTGCGCGCCCGTGCATTGAGAAGAGGCTTCTCCTCTTCATCCTCTTCACTTAAGGGAGCTTCTGGAGGTTCTGAAGGCCCTGGCTGAATCCCCGCCTCTGGCACCACATCTTCTCTAGCCTCCTCATTGTCCAACTCGAGTGCCAGCTGCACAGGCTGCTGGCGCAGCACCACACCAGCCTCCTCGCTGTCTGAATCAGCTACTAGCTGCACAGGCCGCGTATGGGCCACAACAGTAGGTAGGTAATTTTTAAAAAGTACCTAGTGTCCCTTGACTGGTGTCAATAGATTTTTTAACACAAATATATATGTGAGGGAGAGAAATGAGCAGAGGTTTTCAGCATTAAAGTCTTACAAGATGTTGCAGGTGGTGGTGCTAGGGGAGAAGAGCTGCATGCAGCGTGCATACCTCTGAATGTCAATCAGAGAGAGGAAGGCCCTCATCCATATCCCATCAGTTTACAGAAAGTTTTAGATGTCAGACCCAGTAACTAGGTCAAAATTCAATACCAATGAAGTTAAGCCATTTTCTATTTGCGTAGGTGTTTCCAGCCTCAAAACATTACAGCATTGTCAGAGTTGGTTTCTAGATTTGAGTTGCTACTCTTCTTCCTTATATTTACACAAATCTGTGTTCAGGGTTTGATTATTATCTTTCTCCACCTGGAACCTGATCCTTTAGCCACCTCTCCTTTTAAGCTTGTGGTTTCCTAGGCAACTGGCTTAATACCTGGGTTGAACTATAAGCATCTCTGATATAACTGTCAGAGCTCAGGAAGATGTATTTCATGTATATTGGCCTGGCTTTTAATTTTCGGGATGGGGGGTGGTGGTTGGAATGTACTACTGTTACTATTTAGTTTGCAGTTGCTCTGTTTGGTTCACATGCTCCATTCATTGCTTTCCCTTCTCACCTCACTTTTATAATAGCAGTTCTTTCCCAAGACCAAAAATAAAACTCCCTGTTCCTTAGGGAGTTTTGTTCAGTTTCCATTTTGCACAGATTATTTTTCTCATTTGGGTTTTGTATGTTGTTTCAAGCTTGCTTTCCTTTGACAAATCCTTGGTCTTTATGAACTTTGCTCTTTGGAGTTCATTAAATAGTTTCACATTAGGATGCTATGCAGTTTGGGGATGCTTAGATTTTTTTTTTTAAAAAAAAATTGAACCGATTGATTTGGTAAGCTTTATGAATTATGAAATAATGCTAACCTCAATGACATTCATAATGTCATTAGATGAAACTAATGAAACCCAAAGCGTCAATATTTTGTCTTATTTCTCCAATATTCATTGAAAAGTCATCAGTTTAGTTACTTGACAATAATAATCTACACCAACCTTCATCCCTTTTTGTTATACTACTGCTGTTCCTAACAGCTTTCTTTTAGGGGTATTATAGAAATCGAATTAAATTCATAATCGCTGTCTGAATGCTCTGTCCGTCCATATTTCAAGAAATGAAGAGTTCTGTATACATATATGTGAACATCAGATGCATATTTACACATTTGCACAAGACAAGGGAAAAAAAAGAATCTTTGCTAGGTCAATGTTATATTGGCTAATGGAATAATGGGAGTCACCTGGGGGACAGGGCCTCTGTATTTGTATTGCTGCAATTCATATTTATTGTTCTGTGTTGTGCTATAGAAGTGAAACCAGCAGCCCAGATCATAGCCCTTCAACTATTGAACAAGAGTTGGCTGCCCTTGATTCAGAAATGACACAGAGGTTAATAGAGCTCAAAGAAAAACAGCAGCAGCAGCTGCTGAACCTTCGACAAGAACAGTACTACAGTGAAAAGTACCAGAAACAAGCACATATTAAATTGGTATGTACTAATTGCTTTCCTGCTTTGTATGATGAATACTACTGCAAACACTGTATACAAACCTAGATTTGGCCTCTTCAGAACCTACCTATAGAGGTTTCTTTGTAACCCATCTCATGGCTCTGCTCCTTGGCATTATGCATGGGATCTGTTTACTGACATATCTCCATCTGTCTTGGCATGGGACAAACATTTGTGTGCACAGCAGGTATTTAAGATAGAGCAACCAGAAATATACATCACACTCTCTTTAGACTTGTTGGTTCAGTGTAATAGATGTACAAATCATCTATTTGAACGGGTTGCTACCGGTTCTCCCCGGTTCTTGCGAACCGGTAGTGGAAATTTTGAGTAGTTCGGAGAACCGGTAAATACCACCTCTGCCTGGCCCCGCCCCCAATCTATTCACTGCCTCCCGAGTCCCAGTTGATCGGCTAGAAGGAAAAAAAACTGTTTAAACTCTTGCCGCGGCGCTTCAAAGGGCTGCCCTACAGCTGATCAGCGGTAAAAGGCAGTGTGGTGGTAGACCAGTGCGCTCCAAAAACAAATGGGTAGACCGGAACGCTCCAAAAACAAATGGGTAGACCAGTGCACTCCAAAAACAAATGGGTAGACAAGTGCGCTCCAAAAACAAATAGGTAGACCGGAACGCTCCAAAAACAAATGGGTAGACAAGTGCGCTCCAAAAACAAATAAGTAGACCAGTGCGCTCCAAAAACAAATGGGTAGACAAGTGCACTCCAAAAACAAATAGGTAGTCCGGAACGCTCCAAAAACAAATGGGTAGACCGGAACGCTCCAAAAACAAATGGGTAGACAAGTGCGCTCCAAAAACAAATAAGTAGACCAGTGCACTCCAAAAACAAATGGGTAGACAAGTGCGCTCCAAAAACAAATAAGTAGACCGGAACGCTCCAAAAACAAATGGGTAGACCGGTACGGCTCTGCAAGCAGTTAAAAGCCTGGTAGACCAGTACTTCTGCTAAATCCTAAAGAATTGTCACATGACCATCAAACCACGCCCACAAAATAAGCCACACCCACAGAACCGGTAGTAAAAAAATGTAAAACCCACTCCTGGTACAAATGTAATTTGTATTAAATGTACAAATGTGCAAATTTGTATTATTTAATTAATCTTTTTAGTGTCAGTGCCTTTCCTACTTTCTGTATCTGTGATTATTGAGAGCAGATGCAATCCTTTCAGTTTTACTCACCACAAGTAACAAAGAGTGAGGTCTAATATATTGTTATGGTGGTAATACTATTGCTTGGGGGTCTTTTCCTCGTCTTGGCTTTGATACTTAGACTGTCATGCTACCCCTAATGCAGTGCTGTCTCTCAAAAGTTTCAGAAAGCATTTCAAAATGAGCAGTTAAATTCGTGTAGCCTATAAAATTGGAAACAAGAGCTTTAATACTACTAAGTTGTCTTCTAACTACTTGTTTGTGCCAGAAAACCTCCTGTAAATTTATGTGTTCTAAATAGAAGCTAGAATACAAGCTAGAAAGAACAAAACAATATTGTGTATTTATTGTCCCCAGAGCAGCTGTTATTTTTACAGCTGTGATCCAGGCACCCTGCATGGAGCAGCTAAATGAAGAGTCCGATCAGATAATAATAGATGCTTTGGAATGTCAAGAAAAAAGAGGAGGAGGCAATGGAATGTTACTATTATTTCAATCTGCCCCAGAATGTGGATTTGTCCAAATTTATGATACTCTAACAAGCCTGGCTACTTCATTCCATCTGTATAATATGGTAAAACAGATTAGACTTGTGTTTGCTAATTTAGTAAGCCTTATGAACCAGAATAGGGAACTGGCATCACAGTTCACAAGTATGAGTATAAACATAGCTTCCTGCCTAAAAGGCATGAAATTCCAGTCATACCACTGGTAAGTTAATTTAAATACTTATCCATCCTCCCCAAACATATGCTACTATATACAGGAAACTTATCTGATGCTGAATCATAGGATCATAGGGTTGAAAGGGACTTTACACCATTCTGGACAAATTGTTGTCCAGTCTCTTATTGAAAAACTATTGAAAAGTATTTCTCAATTTCACATGAATGTTCCCAGGAAAGGCATTAGGGCCAGCTTGGGATCAGTGGAAAAGTTTCAATGGTTCAGGCATCTGTTCAGTAACAGGAAAAGTGATGGGAGAAACATGCTCTTTGAGGCTTTCGTTCCTGATTGAGGGATCAAAGGGAGTTGATCATCACAGAACAGTGCTTTGCATGATGCCTAACTTTGGTCAATCCTCATGATTGGTTAACATGCTGTAATTGCTGAAAGTTCCCATTTACTTTCCACAATGTGTAATATTTCAAATCAGTATTTCTCTATTTCACACGAATACATAACTGTGGGAAAATGTATGCAATAGCCACAGTGTCCTGTGTCAAATCTCCAAAATCCTTTCAGGTCGGATGTTCTTAGGTTTCAAAGCATCACAATGTTCATGTTTTTTCATGAAAACAAGTCATTTATTTAATATATTGAAACTCATTCCTGTGCCATCACAGTTCAAGACTTAGTTTGGTAAGATTAGGCAAAATATTTTTAATTGATGCGCTGGGATAAAATAGTCCCGCAGTAGTATAGTAGTACTACTACTAGTAGTATAGTAGTGTCTTTGCTCCAATTGAAGACAATGTTCTTATGACCCCTAACTTAGCATAGCAATTTATATCTCTATTTTTATTCAACTTCTATGGATTGAAGAACTGCCAGATGGAAGAAGACAGTGGCAAACAACTTTTGAAAGTTTTGCAAAGCAAACCTACAGAGGATCTTCAATCCATAGAAGATCTATGGATCTTCAATCCATAGAAGTTGAATAAAAATAGAGATATAAATCTCTTGTCTATCATCAGGAGTCATGGCGGCCTCGAAGGCACAGAATTATTAATTAGAACTTATTGCTGATTAATTTGTATATATTTACTTTTAATTTCATATATTTGGTCCAGTGGTATGTTTTCAAATCAAGTTTTCAGAACTTGCATTTTTAAATACTATAACAAGTTGCTTGATTGTGCTTTCTGATGAGCAGATGGCTTCTTATATGAAACATAATGGAGTTTGTTCCTCATTCACTATTCTGTCATACTAAAGTTATTTTAGCATGATCACAATTAAAAATAACATGATATTTGTAATGCATTGGAAATTAGTAGAGAGAAATGGATGATCACAAGGTATCTATCTGCAGAAAGTCTTATAATAACAGAAACAGAGGTTCATAAATATAGTCCTCGTAGGCCTGGTGGATTGTCTTAGGTTACCCCTCTCTTTTGGATGAGATTGGAAAGTAACAGGGAGCAAAAATTTATCTGTCCTTGCATTAAGCATTATCAGTTCTTGACAGCAGTGTCCCAGATGTCAACCATACAAGTCTGTATAGATCCACAGTCCTGTTCTGGTTAAAGGCAGATTTTAGATTCAAATGAAATCTCTTCATGTTTGGGGCAAATTATTTCCATTTATTATATATGTAGAAGTGTCCTTACCATTGGACAGAGTAAAATGTGTTGATCCAGATAATGGATGTAGCAATATCCAAGCCTAATTCTGGCTATTTTGTTTTCTGGTTCTTTCTATAATCCTGAGGTAAGTGGTAGTACTGCTTATTTTTTGCTGGCCTTTGTCTGATTGGGTTGATTATTTTGTCTAATTATCCTCTCCAGTTTGGCACAGGTGGGAAATATCCCCTGACTGTGCTAATAGGAAGAAGGATGATTATTCAAGGAGTTATTATGCATGCATGCATGTACATATGTATGTTACTTCACCGGTATAATATAGGCTACTGGCCTATTTAAGTCAATATTATCCATGCCAACTAGTGGTAGCTTTCTAGTACTCAAGATGGGAGTCTATCCTAGTCCTTCAGGAAATTTTTGCCTACCAGTTGCTGTCTGACTAAGCATCCATTCCGAGGGTGAGCAGATAGAATCCTAAAGTCTCACTGTGCAGGTAGTTCTCCAGAAATGACGGCCATTTAACAACCCTTCCAAACAACCAACACCCCAAAACAACAAATAACCTATTTCAAAGTTATGACAGATGCAGCATTCCCATGGTCATTCGCACTTACAACAGACCAGAGGGATGCTGCAGTGGCCTCCCTTGCCTTTCTTACCTACTACCCTCTGCAGCACTTAGGGCTGCTCCCCTGGAAGCAGCCGCCATTTTCAGCACCCCGACAATTCCTTGCTAAAATGGCAGCTGCTTGCAGAGCTTTCTCTGCTAATTAGCTGTCTGCCCATCAGCTGTCCATAGGGATGCTGCAACCTCTCCTGGCTCTCTAGGCTTTGGGCTTACTCCAGGCTAAAGAGTAGGGGAACCAAATGAGCAAGGAGACAAAACGAAGTTTTTTAAAAAAAGGTTATCTCTAAAAGTTGTGCCAAAAAATGGAGGACGCTTGGTCTTTGCAAGCTTTAGCTCTCCTGCTGGCTGCTTATACTGTCCAGCTAGGACTTAAATGCTAGACTGTAGACTGCCCTCTAGAGTAAAAAGCTACAGATTTTTTTTTTCTCCTTGCTCGCTTGGTTCCTCTTCTCTTCACTTGGAGTCAAGTTATGGTTTCCAAAGAGATATTGTTTGGAAAGCAGAGGGACAGTTTAGTTTTAGCACCTAACTCGAGTGGGAGGAGGCAGGAAGAAAGATCAATGAGTCCATCCCTACCAGCTTCTTTTTTTTTTTTGTTATTGAAGAAATGTGGCTTTTGGAGGGAAGGGAGGGGGGCATTAAGGTATGGAAAGGGTTTTGGGAAGCTCCTCCTGAAGTTACCTTTTGTGCAAAGGCCCTCTTCTCAAAGCCTAGAGAGGCAGGAGAGCTTTGCAGCCTCCCTATGGACAGCTGATGGGCAAATACCTGATTAGTGGAGAACACTCCAAAAGGCTAGCAAACTAGTTCTTGTTTTGCCCCAGAAAGGCAGAACACCTTGGCAGGAGAAAGAGCAAAGGCAGAATTAGGAAAGAGAGGTGATCCCAGGGTGTTCCTTCCCTATTGTTTCTGGTTGGTAAGACGGTCAGCTGTGCTGTGGCCCAGTATCTGGGGATAGGGGAGGCCTGAGGCAGATGGGCTGGTATTTGCATTAGGCCTCACAGGTTCTGGTTACCACCTTTAAAGCGCTCCATGGCTTAGGACCTGGTTATCTACGGGACCGCCTGCTACCACCAATAGCCTCCCACTGGCCAGTACGCTCCCATAGAGAGGGGCTCCTCCGGGTGCCGTCGGCCAAACAATGTCGACTGGCGGCCCCTAGGGGGAGAGCCTTCTCTGTGGGGGCACCTACGATCTGGAACGAGCTCCCCCCGGAGATACGGAGGATCCCGGATCTGCGCACCTTCCACCGTGCGCTTAAAACGTTTTTATTTCATCAAGCTGGCCTGGCCTAAATCTTCTCCCTTTTAAAATTTTTAAATTCAAATTTTAAACACTAATTTTAATTTGTTTAATTATGGGATATTTTTAAAATTTAGCCAAATTGTTTAATCTGTTTTAATCTATTTTAAATTTTGTATTTCTGTGTTTTATCTTTTGGCTGTTCACCGCCTTGAGTCCTTCGGGAGAAGGGCGGTATAGAAATCTAATAAAATAAATAATTAAATAAATAAATAAATCTCCCCCACTTCCACTTAAAGACCCATGCACTCATTTAATAAATGTATTAGGGAGAACAAGGATGGCTGGTCATTACTTGAGGCAGTTCATTTAACATTATTTTGATCTTCTACCCTAAAGGGCAGACTCCATTAGAATCAAAACCTGAAGACTACCTGTTCAATACTTACCAACTGAATGTGGCTGGTACAATTTATGACATATCTGTTTTTTCCCCCTCCTAAGCTTATACAAAAGCTGACAGATGTAGCAGAAGAATGCCAAAGCAACCAACTGAAGAAGTTGAAAGAGATTTCTGAAAGGTAAAGACTACCTACCAATTCTTTTGACTACCATTTTAGATGTACTTACAGTAGTACAAGTCAAGACAAAGGGAATCACTTCTGGGTGAATATGCATAGCGTAACGTTTGTTCTGTTTTCTTCTTTCATTAAAAACAAATCTGGATTTGTTAAAGAGAAAAGAAAGAGCTGAAGAAAAAGATGGACAAAAAAAGGCAAGAGAAGGTCACTGAAACAAAGTCCAAGGACAGAAATCAAATGGATGAGTAAGTGCAGTCTTCAATTCTCAGCTTAATTTGTATCCAGAAGACCTGAAACACCAATAGAAGAAAATCCTAATATTTTTTTTTATGTATGTTTGACTATGGCTTCCCGCATATTATATTAAAAAGCAGGCAGAACAGTAGCATAGATTCCCACAGTGCATTATTTTTCCTTTATTTAGAAGAGCTTATCTTATCTTTTGTTTGATTCATCCTCCAAGCAGTTTAAAATCAATCATAATGGCACTCATAATAGCACATGACAGAAAGCACACAATCCCTTTGAAATAAAGAATTAAACCATTTTGAAATCTGATGAAGAATACACTGGGCAATATATGTAAATTTTGGCTCTGAATTTCTCTTAGTGAAGTTTGCCAGTTATTTGTAAACAAATTATTTGTGGCAGAAAACCAGTAATAACTGATTTTAAAAATAAATGGGATTAATCATTTTTAATTTTCCTCTCAGGGAGAAGACAGAAATGATTCGTTCATATATTCAAGAGGTGGTACATTCCATTAAAAGAGTAAGTCTACTGCCTAAAACATGTATTCACCTTGGCATAAAGACTATATCATCCATTTCAATATTTAGGCTGATTTGCACATTGTAATTATCTTGAAATAGCAAAACCCCAACATAATAGTAGTGCTTATTTTTTGTGCAGAGACAATTTCTAGTCCCAATATCCAGATAGTGCTAAAATTTTATAAATTTAATTTACCATTTTTCCTTGATTCTCCGGAGGCAGATCAGATCTTACCTGGCTGCAAATGTAACAGCACCACAACCGAAATAAGAAGGAATATAGAGAAGTTGAACAATTGTGTTTCAGATGTGGAACTTCAATTGCTACTTGTTTTGCTATGGAATGTAATTTTGGTTTTGGGTTTCTGTCTGATACCTTGAGTACTTTTGGTAGATGAGTGGCCATATATATTTGTTCAATGCATACATACATGCATGAGGGGTCCTTGGTGCTCTCTGAGTTTGCTTGTTTTCTTACCGATGCTTCACACTGCACTGATGATGTTACCTAGTTAGGGTAATGAAACGTCACCAAGAAAACAAGCAAACTCAGAGAGCACCAAGGACTCTTCATTTCAACCCTGAGCTACAAATATTCTCCTTTATGCATGCATACTTCAGATGAACACCAAATAATATCTTTGTAATCCAGGTTCTGTTCTTGTATGACAAAGTTATGACCCCAAAGTACTGTTCAGAAATAGGTTAAAAAAATCACTTAGTTACAGTAAGATTTCATGACAAATCAAATAGAGCATCTATAAAAGTAAATGCTTCCCAGTAACATGCATGAATAAAGAGTTCTTTATGAACAAGCTTTATTTTGGTGTAGTGGTTAAGCATTATCAGGCTGGAAACTTGGAGATTTGTGAGTTGTTGTTGTTGTTGTTGTTATTATTATTATTATTATTATTATTATTATTATTATTATTATTATTATTAATTCAATTTGTATGCTGCCCCTCTCCGAAGACTCAGGGCGGCTCACAATGCATTTAAAATCATTATAAAAAACATTTAAGAATTAAAAACATTAAAACTCATTCACACCATTCATGGCCGGATCTCGCCGGATCGCAAGAGCGAGATCAACGGCCCCAAGCCTGCCGGAAAAGCCAGTTCTAGTTCTGCCTGAAACACAAAGCCAGTTGAGTGACTTTGAGCCAATCACTTTCTCTCAGCCCTAGGAAGGAGGCAATGGCAAATCATTTCAGTAAAACCTTTCCAAGAAAACTGCAGGGACTTGTCAAGGCAGTCTCTGAGAATCAGACATGATTGAATAGAATTAAAAATAAAATCAGCATGCTCATCAGTATCTAGTATCTGTCTCCTTCCTTCCTTCCTTCGTTTCCTCAAAGCTCTGTGATTTGCATGTTGTCTATAGAAAAAAATGCTGTTTTTCTAAAACAAGTTACCAGTGAGACCAATTAAGCCATTCACTCTCTTCAGAGCATATGGCACTTCACCTAATGACACAGAAGTTGGTATTAAAAATTATCAACATAGTCCAAGAGATTTGCAGGAACATAAATATGTTTAGATTTTAAAAAGGACAGTGTGCCCTGTAGTTAATGCTGGCTACTTGGCCTAATTAAATGCTGCAGTTAATCACCATATATTAAGAATGTATCTTCCATTTTCAGCTGCAGATTTCCAGCTAATATAACTTTAAATTTGAAACAAATCTACTGACATTCCTTGAAGTCTTACATGAAAGAAGTTGACTATTTTAATAATAATGACATTATTTTATGTCACAATGCTCTCTAAAACTTTGTTACCCAAGATAATTATGATATTGAAGAGCCGCGGTGGTGCAGTGGTTAGAATGCAGTATTGCAGGCTACTTCTGCTGACTGCCGGCTGCCGGCAGTTTCACCGGCTCAAGGTTGACTCAGCCTTCCATCCTTCCGAGGTTGGTAAAATGAGGATCCAGATTGTTGGGGGCGATATGCTGACCCTGTAAACTGCTTAGAGAGGGCTGTAAAGCACTATGAAGCGGTATATAAGTCTTAAGTGCTATTGCTATTGCGTTCTTGAGTGTGAAACTGAGGAATTCAGATAGGCATGTGAATTATAGTGGACTTTATTTTTCAATTACAGCTAGAAGATGCCCAGACCAAAAGGCAGGAAAAACTCGTGGAGAAACACAAAGAGATTCGTCAGCAAATACTGGATGAAAAGCCCAAGGTAAGAGAACTTGAGCACAAATAAGTTCATAATTAATAATTATGAGATTGATATCAGATAGATGTACAAATATTTCATGGTATGGAAAAGCACACACACACACACATATATACATTTGAAATACCTTCCATCAAGGACATTGTTAATCTGTGGATTGATAAATAGCTATCATTTTGTTTGGGAATATCTTTGACCAGCAGAGGGTGCAATACATTGATAGATGTGTAAAAAAAAAAAAAATAGCTCATTTAAGGTTCTCTTGTAACATGCAAGAAAGTTTAGTGATTTTTGGTCTCAGCAAATTAGCAAAATGCAAAGAATATAGTATGCTATAAGATACTCTTTCTTACAAGATGCAGATATTATGAGGCATGTTTTGAATTCTTGTCTATTCTCAGCAGAGCAGATGGCGTATGCATGCACTTTGAACATAATATCATATTTGTTTTGTTGGTTTTCCCAGTCTCTTGTCAGGAGGTCTGCAATTAGTTTCCAATGGTTGTATTGCTTATTCTGGCAGCTGATACCATCCTAGAAATTAATTCATTGAGTTTTTGGTTGTGCTTTTTGCCAGTTAACAAATAAAGGCAATCTATAAATGTTTTAGACTGTTTTCTTGGTAAGTTCACTACAGCAGTGGTGGGTTCCTCCCGGTTCGGTCCGGTTTGGCCGAGCCGGTAGCTGTGACAATATGACGTCACTGAATCGGTTCTCCCCCCCCCGCCCTCCCACCCCCCCACGTTATTCTTACCTTTTATTTGGTCCCACCCCCAATCTATTGCTGCCTCCTGAGTCCCAGCTGATGACTAGAGGGAAAAAAACTGTTTAAACTCTTGCCGGGGGGCTTCAAAGGGCCGTCCTACAGCTGATCAGTTTTAAAAGCAAACAAATGAGTCAGGTCGTAAGTGTGAGGACTGGTCGTAAATGCGAGGACCTTCCAGAAATGACTCTGACCAGCTAGCCACGCCCACCTAGTCACATGACCCCCTGCACTACAGTTACTCTAACTGACTATGCTTGTCATCGCATAGGAAAATAGGTGACATTTTATCTTAGACTTTTTCTAAGTGCATGGAAATTATAAAACGATTGGCTATATTTTATAGTCCTTGAAGGCAGAAAATTAGAGTTAGTATAATATTCAAGTCAGAGCATTTTTCCCCTTCTGTTTTCTTATGGCTAAGAAAGTTTTCTTCTACAAGCCAATGATTTGAAAAGGGATCTGGAATATACTCGTTGTTTTAAATGTGGAGAATAGATATGCCTCTTGTTGAAAACAAGAACTATTCTTTGAGTTTGGGTGCCAGCCAAAATGGATCATTTCTGAAAAATTAATGGAGAACAGTCTACAATTAATGAAGTGGAAAACCCTTGTGATATACCGTAGTTGAAGAATCTCCCTTCTCCCAAGTAGCCCAACAAGCATTGGAGGTATTCAGAGTTCAGGAGGTATATTGTTTAAGTATTTGTGGATACAGGCAGAAGGGGATAAGGAATGGAATATCCTGAATAGGAGCATTGAACACTGCAATATTTAATATTGCTTAGACAATGAATGCATCTTTTCTTGATTATATAACCAACCATTCTCTGTCGCCTTGAAACTCAAAGGGCAGATTTCTCACTTTCCTAAACTGGCAATAATGCCTGATTATTTCTCTCAAGCTCACTTATCTGGAAATATGCTTGCTTAAGGTATTTTGTGATTAGATATAAACAGGGGTGATACAGGTATTTAATCAGCTTTAGACAAGCTCTTTATCACTTATCTAAATCCCATATTATGAACCTGTTTCAGCTTCACTGAATTCCTGCAGTTTGGTATCATGGCAATAAATAAAATAAAATAAAATAAATGGCATCATACAACAAAATTCAAATTAGAGGCACCAATAATTTAAAAATCGTCTTTCTGTCATATATTTAAGTTTTTTTTCTGGGTACTGTCACTAAGCTCCAGGTGCGTGCAAAAATAAAATCAAGAAATCAAACACAAATGGCATACTTTTTTTTTTCTTACAACAGTGACAGCAAATTAATTCAGTTGTAGACTGAGAAATGTTGCTGCCCAACTACAAATTACCTACAAGATTTATCTGATGTAATATACTGCCAAACCATCTGTGCAGTATTTGCACACTCTGCTTAAGCCATTAAAATCATCTCATTTTGGAATTCATATCCAGATAATCTGGGTTGGCTAAATCTAACTCTGACTTTTTAGAATTGAAAGACAGTGAGTGCTATCACAGATGGGGAAAACTCTGCCTTTGCCTCCCATCCCTCCCCCCCCACCTCCCAAACCGCTTGCTCCAAATACTACTTGGCTGTGGAAAATTAGGAAGTTAAAAATGCACTTATTAAGAAAAGTTGGGAAATTAGCTTTTTTTTTTCCTGTCACTGTGCCTCAATCTCAGGAAGAAACCTCTTGCCAGTGACCCTGCATCTCATCTGCAAGGGCTTTGCTTTGAAATTCAACAGATTAACAGAGTTGGAAGGGACCTTGTAGGTCATCCACTCCAACCCCCCACCCAAGCTGGAGACCCTACAACACCTCTGACAGATGGAAGTCCAATCTCTTCTTGAAAGCTTCCAGTGATGAAGCTCCCACAACTTCTGAAGGCAACTTCTGTTCCATTGGTTGATTGTTCTCACTGTCAGAAAATTTCTTCTTATTTCTAGGTTAAATCTCTCCTTGTTCAGTTTCCATTCATTATTCCTTGCTTGGCCTACAGGTGCTTTGGAAAATAGCTTGACCCCCTCCTCTCTGTGGCAGCCCCTCAAATATTGGAACACCTCTGTCATGTCTCCCTTGGTCCTTCTCTTCACTAGACTAGCCATGCCTAGTTCCTGCAACCGTTCATCATATGTTTTAGCCTCCAGTCCCCTAATCATCTTGGTTGCTCTTCTCTGCACTCTTTCTAGAGTCTCAAAATTGAAAAAGCTGTCTCTCTACTACTCGCCACCAATCTCTCAGGAAGAGAAAACTTGGAGTAGCATTGTTAAATATTGGCAAGGAAAGTTTGTTTTCCACTGATTAACAACTTTAGCAACTAGTGGGTTATAGTGCAGTAAAACTCAGATTAATAGTAGTCCTCAATTTGCAACCATTCTTTTAGTGATCATTCAGAGTTAAAATGGCACTAAAAAAGGTTGCTTACAACAGGTTCTCACACTTACAACTGACACAGTATCTCCATGGTCATGTGATCAGAATTCAGGTGCTTGGCAACTGGCATGTATTTACAACAGTTGCAATATCCCAGGATCACAGAATTCCCATTTGTAACCTTCCCAGCTGGCTTTTGGCAAGCAAAGTCAACGGGCAAAGCTGGAATTCACTTAAGGACTACATGATTTACTTAACAGTTCAGTGATACAATTACCACTGGCAAAAAAAGGTTGCAAAATTGGGCTTGACTCACTTAACAACCACCTTGCTTAACAATAGAAATTCTGGTCTCAATTGTGGCCCTACCTGTACCAGGGACCCAGTTTTCTTATCGCTATCTGTGTATTAACACATTTGTCAATGCAAGAATGCCTGTGACAAACTTAAATTCTCTTAATGGGCACCACCAATAGGTGAGATTTCACTGTATCTCACTTCTTTGATATTTCTTATCTGATGAATCAGAGTGAGATTTACAAAAGCTTACGAGATGACAAATTTGTTTATTGCAAGTAATTTTTAGCTTTTTGGATATTGAATAAGGTGAAAGAGGAATATATTACACCACTGTTTCATCCTATCTCACTATGTCATAAAATTACAGAAAGAGGATACAAATATAAACATTGTGCAAACATTCAGCATACAACTTCATTAAAAAAAATGGGTATATAACTGTCATTTTGTTGGGCAGATAGGCAGAGCCCCATACACACTCATACACACACACGCAAATGCACAGCCCTCCAGCCAGCCAGCCAGCCAGCCAGCCAACCAACCAGTCAACCAGCCAACCAACTACCCAACAATGTAAATGTTTTTCAAGAATACTGATTAGACTTTGACAATTGTACAAGACAACTAAGCTGGAAGGACATTTATAGGTACTCTGAAATCTTGAGTCCTTAATTTAGCAGTATAATATGTCACTAGCTAAAAATTCTATGAAATTTGTATTCCAAGTTCAATTGCTTGTAATTTTTAAAATCATCTGGAAATATTGAGTAAAGAAACTTAAGTCTGGAAAAAATGAATAAGTGGATGAAATCGGATTGAGATTATTGTACCTCTTTTTTCTGTTTGCAGGTTGTTTTTTTTAATATGTGAACCAGGACAGCCACCATTTAGGATTGTTAAGACTAGGAAAGAGGAATTAACAAATAGACAATTACTTAATAAGAGTAAAGGAATGGCATTTACCCAGAGTTCTTTTGTCCCTCCTGAAACTACCCTCTCCATGGTGTCCAATAAATGTTTCCGAATTAGCTTGATGCTTTTCTTATGAATATGGATCCAGTGTTGCAGCTACCACTTAGCTACATTAATTTAAAGATTCTTCTGGCTTCCCTTGTGTGACTGCGTATACAAGTAATCCTCAATTTATGATGGTAACTCAGCCTGGAATTAATCGACTTTATTGCCTATTTTGTGGCAGTCATTAAGTGAATGTCACAATTGTTAAGCAAACACCCTGGTCATTAAGCAAACCGATTGTACCCAGTGGGCATTTTTTTGTTGGAAACCAGAAGTAAACACTGATTTCTGGTTTAAAAAAAAAAACATTGTAAATTGCAGTCTCAGGACCATGGGGCTCTGCGAATGGCCAAAAATGCAGGCCAGTTACCAAGCTCCCACAATGCAATCAGATGACAGCAGAAGGGGCCGCTTAAATTGGGGTTTTTATAGTGTTTGAGGAGTTCCTTTGAAACTGGGTCTTTTATAGCTTTTTGGGGGGGGGAGGTCCTTTGTAATTTCAAATGCTTGCTAAGCAACTAGTTCTAAGTAAAGGAGGACCTGTACACCTGTGGTACACACTGTGAAAGAAGATACTACAGAGCTGGCACTAGGTAAACCACTGATCTAGACCACTTCAGTGGTGAAATCTAAATTTTTTTACTACCGGTTCTGTGGGCGTGGCTTGGTGGGCGTGGTGTGGCTTGGTGGGCGTGGCTTGGGCATGGCAGGGGAAGGATACTGCAAAATCCCCATTCCCACCCCACTCCAGGGGGAAGGATATTACAAAATCCCCATTCCCACCCCACTCTGGGGCCAGTCAGAGGTGGCATTTGCCAGTTCTCCGAACTACTCAAAATTTCCGCTACCACTTCTCCAAACTGCTCAAAATTTACACTACCGGTTCTCCAGAACCTGTCAGAAACTGCTGGATTTCACCCCTGCATCACTTCCTCTCACTTCTGAATATATATTTACATCAGCCATGTGGGGCAAATCAGGAAAGCAGGATCTTTATGAATAGACACCAATGAATAGACTTGGGCACCTGCGTAGACTGCCATAGACCCTAGTTACTCCTATTACTCAAATATGTGAAATGGAGAGTAGATATGCTTTCTTTCTGATGGCAATCTCCTGTGTCTGTTTTTCTTGCACTGGAAGGAGTGGAGGGGGGAATACGTGTGAGCACATTGTGAAACCTTTGTCCCAGCTAAAACTACCTCCCAAATATACTTACTCCAAATATCTTTTCTTATACTTTAAAAACCTATTAGGCAAACTCATTTTAGGCATACCTTAGCCTAGATAGAGTTTTATCCTTCATATTAATGGGAGAACAGCTGTTGTCAATGTGGAGCATATTTGGCTGACCTATTTTTACCCTACCTGTCCAGCAGTCTAGAGGTGTCCTCTAATTGTAATTGCTTCCTTGCTTGTGCAGATATTAGAAATTCAATAATGCAGAAGGCAGTTTCCAATTATAGATGCCTGAAGGAGTATGAGGACATGTTCTTCATCCCTGTGACAAAGTGAATGCATTTGAAAACATAACCGTTTTCTTACTGTTGTTTAATACATTCATTAATGATTTGAGGAAAGTAGTTAAATTAGTACACAATTCTGATGCATAGTACTTCCAGATTGGAAATGATTGCAGATATTAGACAATCCAAGATCTTGAATTTATATTTTCTCAGCAGATTCTTTGATAAAACTAAATCAGATTTGAGGAATTGAGTTCAGTCCAGAATTAGTATATTTAGAGCAGGCCCACTGAAATAAATTGAGCTTCAATTAGCTAGAGCAAATGTTTATGTCTCATTGATTTCAGTTGGTGGACTCTAATGGTTACTATATTCAAATGTAGTCTGCTCGACATAAATGTGAATTTTTGCATCTAGTTAGAACAAATCCTGATATGTAAGAAATATTTTCTACACTTTTATTAGGTAGGAGGTCAACCTGTAAATCCTAGTTAATCAGATAATTTTTAATCAGCTGTATAATGTTTTACAAATGCAGGGGTGTCAAACTGGCGGCCCACGGGCTGGATGCGTCATACACAGGCCATGCCCACCCCAACTCTGTGAAGGGAAAAATTGTCACAAAATGTCAAGTGACAGCAACGTGACACCGCACGTTTCACACCCGTGTGCTACAGTATTTTATATGCAGTCATACAGAAAGGTCCACTGTAAGACAAAGAATAGATTTTCCTCTTTTGCATAGCACTGGTGAGTTGTGTTCTTTGCTAGAATGCTACATTATGTTGCCCTATTTCATAAAAGACCTATTTCAAAAGGAAATTGAAAATCATTCAGATGACAGCAACAAAATTGTTCAGAGGTCTGGAGAATTTCACATGTAACAAGTCTAAAGGAGCTGGGCTGCTTTAATTTAAGAGAGAGAAGGATGAGAAACTTAACTTAGACAATGAAGTCTGCCCAAAGACACATTTGTGGTCTTATCTTCTGTTTGTGAAAGCAAGATCTGAATTTCTTTCTTTACATGGATTCACCTTGAACTTTCTTCTCTTAGCCTTTTTATTTATAATCCTGATAGAATGTGCTATAAACTCAGGTATCTTATTATTAATTTAGTTGTTGTGTTCTGCTTCAGCAATGGAACTATTCAGATGTGTTATGTCACTAGCATGACTCTGTATATCCACAGTTACATAAGCTAATACACACAAATATATGCATTCTTTTTCTCACTCTGACTTTCACAAACACACACATCCAAGAAAACATACAGTGCTTTTTGCTATTGACTAGAAGATCTAAGCTATAGGTGCTAAAAACACGTCTGTCTTGTAAAAATGAGGCTTCCTTAAAGATATAGTAGATCTTCATCATAGAGAAGAATTGAAATAATAATAATAATGCAGGCTGGCTGTGAAAGAAGTTTGGAGTCATAGATTTTGACCGGTAGGTCTTTTCTTCACAGGGCTTCTAGCCATTCTAAGGCATCTTCAGCTAAACCAAAGAAATTGGGCATACATGTGGAAATATCTTGCAGGACTTGTGAGGTCAACCCAGTTCTCTTGTGCCCTTTCAGCTCATATGTACTCACATCAATGCTTTAACAGGCTCAGGTTCTATATTCATTTTTAGCAGAAGTATGCAGCTTTTCCATAGAAGACAATTAGACCAGCCCAAGGGCCAAAGCAGAGAGTTTTAGATACCTGGATCAGATGACTTGAATGCCTCATGCTTACCCCATATGTTGATTGCTTGGTAAGCCACTAAGATCCTCACCAGAGAAGACATTGCCTTCATGATTCTTTTCCTCTAATAGGAAAAATATTGTCTGCAGTATACTCTGGACAATAAAAAGCATGTAACAATTTGGGTTGACATCAGGAAGAGGTTGGCATCAATCTGTGGAAACCCTTCCAAAATGCTGCCGGCTATTCTGAAGTATCTTTCTTGTGACCATGACTCCTATTCCTATTCTATTTTGGGGGAAGAATCAAAGAACAGCCCCAAAGATGGAATCTTTGGAAATTATACTGCCAAAGATTAAAATTCCATTCTTTTTCTAAAAACCCAGGTTGGGAAACCCAATGCAAAATAGTGTAGTAGCAGACAAAGCCAAAATGAAATCGGTGTATTGATTGGCTGCATTGCTATAAAGCAGGGGTCTCCAACCTTGTCAACTTTAAGACTTGTGGGCTTCAAATCCCAGAAAGCTGGCTGAGGAATTCTGGGAGTTGAAGTCCACAAGTCTTAAAGTTGTCGAAGTTGGAGACCCCTGCTATAAAGTACTGTAAAAAAACTGCAAATGCTAATATGTAAATGAATGGAAAATCATGAATTGTAAAGAACACTCTGTAATGTATATATCCACAATATAAACACACCACCCCAAAACCGTAACAGGCACATCTTTTTCAGAATTGCTTTATTTAGTTAGTGCTAAGTACAAGCAACTGAATGGAAAGATGAAGGGCTTGTTGATTTATGCCTTCAGATTCACAGGCATGAGAGTCAGAGGTCATCTGAGGTAGAAGGTTTCACCCAACAGTTGAACGCTGCAGAACAATATGCTTATAATATTTACCACTGGGTGGTATTTCTCAAGAAGTCGTGGGAGGCATGGAACTAGTGGTAAAGGATTTTCCGGTGCGATGAAGCTAAAGAAATAAGGATTTATTATAAGTTACATAATAATACAAAGTACCCAGTGCAAACTCTGTATAAAATAAAAGAGAATTTTTAAAAAATGTGCACAGCATAAGAAGAGCAGCAGCTTTGCACTGAAATGCAATTAGCAATAGACTAGTAGCAAAGCAAGCAATAACACAGAGGGGGAAAAAATCAGAACAAAACAAAAAATAATTATGCAAAAATGACCGTGTTAATTGCATTGCAAAAGGCAAAGCATACCCAGGGAGAAAGAGAGAAACTTGTTGTTCTTACTTGTTCGTATTTATAACAAAAAATGCAGTAACTGTTAATAAATTATGCTAATTTTGTGTTGGAAAGCAGGGTCATGGGAATTTCAGAATGCTGTTTAAACAACATTCACAGCAAAGCAGTGAACCTGAAACGGTTCTCGCTTGCCCCAAAACCTACACTACCTTTGAGCTTTGGGAGTAGCCGTGATTTGAGCATTTATAAAATTTTAAGATCAGCAGGTATAATAAAATTATAGTGAAATATCAACAATATATTTGATTTCTTTGTAAGGCTTGGGTTGATGATGTAATTCTTCACAATGCCAAGCCAGATAGCCTTCATTCTATTCATTTGCATAAGCTTATTCTTTTCAAGTGAAATGGTTGTAAATTAGCTAAAGGATTATGAGCCAAACCCCCATAAAGAATCTGCTTGTTCTCTGAGTACCTTTTTCAAAGCAGCTGAAGCACTGATGCATGTGATGGGCAATCAGTGAAACTTACTAGGCAGTGTTGGATTTTAGATTTGGGAGAGCTGCACTTTTGATACTCAGACCAGGAGTCAAACTTCTACATCTATACACATGATTGTGTTTTAGACCTGAATTTACGGAGGAACTATGACTAACCTGAGTCCTTCGGGAGAAGGGTGGTATAGAAATTCAATAAATAAATAAATAATCTACATGGCAATTTTCTGCAAAGTTCCAAGAATTGCTTGTAATCCAACATGAAGATTCAGCTACATCCTGCCCTCTCCCCCCACCCTTTTTATTTATTTATTTATTTTATCAAATTTATATGCCGCCCTTCTCCCGTAGGACTCAGGGCAGCTCACAGAATAAAAACAACATAACAATAAAATAGTGCTAAAACAAGCCAATTTAAAATCCCCAGACAATTAAAACCTCGCGGCAGATCAGGGAATTTGCTGAAAAAGCCATGTCTTCAGGTCGGCGCGGAAAGTGCGGAGGTCGGGGGCCATCCGGAGCCCGGTGGGTAACTCATTCCAGAGGGTCGGTGCGACCACAGAGAATGCCCTCATCCTGGGGGCCACCAGCCGACATTGTCTGGCCGACGGCACCTGGAGGAGGGCAGTCCTATGTGAGCGCACTGGGCGGAGGGAGGCTGGTCGGAGGTGGTCTTGCAAGTATCTTGGGTCCATGCCATGAAGGGCTTTATAGGTAAGTACCAGCACCTTGAAGTGGATCCGAAGGGCCACCATCAGCCAGTGCAGCTCGCGCAGGAGAGGTGTTACACCAAAGTAACGGGAAGCTCCCGTAACAACCCACACGGCCGCATTCTGGACCAGCTGGAGCCTCTGGGTGCACACCAAGGGCAGCCCCATGTAGAGGGCATTGCAGTAATCCAACCGAGAAATAATGAGAGCATGAGTGATTGTACGGAGGGCATCCCTGTCTAGGAAAGGGCGCAACTGGCGCACCAGGCAAACCTGTGCAAAAGCCCCCCTTGTCACGGCAATCAGATGATCCACCAAGGACAGCCATGAATCAAGGAGGACACCAAGATTATGAACCCTTTCACAGGGAGTAAGCTACTCCCCCCCCCATCCAAAGTGATGGGGATACTAGATCATGAGATGCCGGCATCCACAGCCACTCAGTCTTGGAGGGGTTGAGTCTGAGCCTGTTCCTGCCCATCCAGACCCGTACCACCTCCAGGCACTTAGACATCACGGAAAAGGCATCCCTGGGTTGATCTGGGGTGGAGATGTATAGTTGGGTATCATCAGCATACTGATGATACCTCACCCCGAATCCTATAGGCATATGGATCCTGGGATCCATTATGGCACATTTAAAAGGCCAAACATTTTAAAGATGGCACTGGATAAGGGATTTTTTTTTATGCAGTCACTGACTGGATCAATTTGTAGGGCCCCAGTGTTTGCTTTTGTGTGTGTTCCTTGAACAAGAAATGAGTGACGGGAGTTTATGGTGGGGTTACGGAGTTTAACATCATTTATGTTGCTGCTTCTGTTAAAACTGGGTGATTGTTGGAGGTGAATTGTGATCTGGGATATTATAGAATGGGAGGGATTCCAGGGGTGCGGGAGACTTCTGGATGCATGAACTGGGCTGGTAAATAAATTGTTACGTAATGTGCACATTTCCTTGAGTTCTGGGCAAGTGTAATAATGTTTCTGGACTCATAGAAATGAAAAAAACATCTTAAAATTGAGTGAGTATGTTTCAGTACTGAGTAAAATTAAAATATGGGTGAATATATGCATGTGAGGGGGGTTGTGTGTGTTTATAATAATAAAAGAACTATTTTCATTTGAATGAACCAAACTGCCATGAACAGAAGCCTGCAATTGAAAATTTCCCATTCCAAAAAAAAAAAAAAATTGTCACAAATTAGAAGTTGTGAAACAGTGTGACTGTTCCTTGGTTTTATATTTGTCCTGCTGCATTATTTCAGGTTTATTCTTGCTCCAACATTGCATATATTTTTATCCCAACTATGAGTGGGTCACAAAAACGCATATTACAATCTGAAGTGATACTCAGCATGATAATTAGATTTCTTTTTTGGCTAATACTTCTGCATACATGAGTACCAAAGGGATTTCTGCTGAATTTTTTTTAAACTAAAGATTATAACTGCAATATTAAAAATGCTTCCAGTGAGGCAAGATAAACTAATATCCACATTTTTTGCATTATTTATTTATTAAATTAAATCTCCCATCTCACTATAATGCAATCCTAGGCAGTTTACAATCCAATAAACGAAATTATAAAACAGTAAGAGAATAATAAATACATAAAAGTTAACAAAGAAGTAGCTAAATTAACAGGGGTTATACAATCAAATGGAAGTAGGAGCTTCTATTTAATCTGGTAACCACCTCCAGAATGGCAAACCCCTATCTGGGACCCAGGCCAATCTGCAGATCCAGTTTATAAGGAAGATTCTTTATGGAATGCCAAGAGGGTGGGGTAGACCTGATCTTCATATGATGTTCCCATGGGCAGGTGCTTCTTCAGAGAAGACTCTTCTTCTGGACCCTACCAGTCAAAATTCCTTGGCTGACAGGGTTCACAGCCAGCCTCTTCTCCTAGTGTGGGTCAATTTCATTGGGATGAGAGAGTTTTTCAGATAATCTGGATCCATGCCATAAAGGAATTTAAAGGTCATAAGTAACATTTTGAATTGGACCCAGAAGTAAACTGGCAGCCAGTGCAGCTCACATAATCAAGGTGGTATAAGGGCCATCCTGGGGGCCCCCAGAATTGTGCAGCTGCATTCTGAGCCAGCAGTTGTTTCCAAATACTTTTCAAGAGTAATCCCGTTTAGAGCACATTGCACTAATCCAAATGAGAGATGGCCAGGACCTGAATACAAGGTTTCCTGATCCAGGAAAGTATTCAATTGTCCTCCTAACAATGGCTGCCACCTGCTCTTCAGGCAGGAGTCAAGAGTCCAAGAGAACCCCCAAGTTGTGCACTAAGTGTCTTGAAGCAGTGCTACCCTGTCCAGAGCTAAAGATTTAAATGGCTGGTTCCCGAAGCCCATTTGCCCATAGTCACTTGGTCTTAGTTGATCTTATTATTCAGCCAAGGCCTATTGTCCCCTGTCCAGATCCCCAGAGCCTCCACATACCGCAAGACAGCAGTGACAACAGCATTTCAGTCACCCACAATGGAGATATAAAATTGAGCATCGTCAGCATACTGATGATACCTCATCCCCTTATGGTGAATGATCTTACCCAATGGCTTCATGTAGTTGATAAAAAGAAGTGGAGAAAGTACTAAATTCTGTGGCTTACTACAAAGGAGCAGCCATGGGCTGGATGAACTGAACACGAATTGGGACTGGCCTTGAGGGGTAAAGGAGACCAAGGAAAGATAATCTGCTGCCACCCCACTCTCACCAGAGATCATCGGTAAGTGGGACCAATTCTGTTTCTGTCCCCTAACTGAGCTTGAAACCCATCTGGAAAGGGTCCAGTCCTCAGTCCACTTTGCTCAGATTGTGGGAGTATTATAAGGGCAGCTAGATGTGAAAGCCAAACTGCCAAAATTCTCTCTGGAACAAAGATCTGGAGATTGCCCATAAGTACTCCATAACAGTAGAGTAGTTTTTTGTGAAAAGAAGGCAGAAATTGATGTTTTTGCAGCCACTTACGATCAGTTGGGTGTTGAGGTTTCATTGTTCTTTGAGCCATAAATGCAACCTTTCATGGACTCAAGGTTTGACCAAACCTCATTGTTTTAATCACTTTGGAGTGATTTTATTGCCTCTTTAAGATTGGAAAACTTTGGAACAACAAGCCTACGCATAGCTGGGTGAGTTTCCCTTCGATCTGTTTAAAAAGAAAGGAAATTACATTTTTTCAACTTTGGAAAGGACTTTTTTTGTAACTTTTTGCAACATACAGCAGGGATTTTAAAGTTGTTTTTTAAGAGTTTAAACGCTATAGTTTGTGAAACTGATTTAAAGAAAGACTGAAATTAATTAGAAAGAGAAAAGTGAATCTTGTTTACATTTCAATGCAAAACAACACTTTGAAGTTCAAATACTAAAGCACTTGTTGACTACTTTAAAGGAAATATTTGAATGGTGGGCTTGTGAAGTTCTTGAGCTTTATAACTCTTTATTGGAACTAGAAGTTGCTACCGAAGATAAATAATCTCCCTTGAAAACAATCAAAATGGATTTTAAGATGGATTTAAACATTATAATTTACAATAAATAAATAAATAAATAAAAATACTAGATGTATAAGTGGAATTGGATGATCATTTAAAAATCAGAAAGAACATACAAACAATGCATCCTAATAGTGAGATGGACTATTTTTTAAAATTGAAATACAAGATATTTACTGAAGTTATTTCATGGAAATTACAAATGGACTTGGATAAAGGTGACGAAAACTTCAAGAGAAGAGGCAAAGAGACAGGAAGAAAACAAGAATGAGACTTTTACCTATCTAAGGATGGCTGCAATAATAAAATTTTGTTGTTGTTGTTAGTTGCGAAGTCGTGTCCGACCCATCGTGACCCTATGGACAACGTTCCTCCAAGCCTTCCTGTCCTCTACCATCCTCTGGAGTCCATTTAAGCTCACGCCTACTGCTTCAGTGACTCCATCCAGCCACCTCATTCTCTGTCGTCCCATTCTTCTTTTGCCCTCAATCTTTCCCAGCATTAGGCTCTTCTCCAGTGAGTCCTTCCTTCTCATTAGGGGGCCAAAGTATTTGAGTTTCATCTTCAGGATCTGGCCTTCTAAAGAGCAGTCAGGGTTGATCTCCTCTAGGACTGACCAGTTTGATCACCTTGCAGCCCAAGGGACTTGCAGGAATCTTCTCCAGCACCATAATTCAAAGGCCTCAATTCTTTGGCGCTCAGCCTTTCTTATATTAAATTATTAAATT
Source organism: Pantherophis guttatus (assembly GCF_059756535.1). NCBI lineage: Eukaryota > Metazoa > Chordata > Lepidosauria > Squamata > Colubridae > Pantherophis > Pantherophis guttatus. The sequence continues at coordinate 199,762,951 of NC_142063.1, read as the reverse complement.
ATATTAAATAAAAATTAATATGGACTAAAAAAAAAGATAATAAGTGCCAAGTAAAAGAAAAAAGTGGAGCTAGTAAGAAAAAGGGGGAAAAAAGAATGTAGTAAAGAAAAAGAAATTAAATAAAGAAGAATGCAAACAATATTCTTTTAAAGGCCCTGACTGTGGTTTGAACAAGAATATTATTCCCTTGTCTCTCACTACTTAAACCTGCCAGAGATCATTCCAGACAGCAACTTGTGGGCAATCAATCTCTCTGTTTATACAAAGAGATTTGAAGAGTGGGTCTACCCACCAGCTCTTCATTCTTCAGTGTGGTTATCAGGTCTGCTTTTCACAAAAAGATTTTCAGTCTGCCATTTTTTTTCCTTCAGAAGCCACACAGAGTTGATAGTATGTTTAAAAAATTATGAACGGTTGAACTTTCAGTAATTCTACATAAATATGACCTAAATCTTGATCTCCACACATCCTAAAAGCAGGTAAAAGCACCCAATTAAGCCAGTGTGTACTTACAAACTACTGATTTTGTCAGTTACTTAAAGATTTTAGAGAGTCTTGATTATAAAGAAAAATGCCTTAAAGAGTAGCTGTGGTTATAATCAAGAACTTGATTGCAACTGCAGGAAAACTGCAACATCTAAGTACTAATCATAATAATCAAGCCACAGTTGATAAAAGGTATAATCACAGGAATTCTAGCATTATTGCATAGACGGGATCTCCGAGCTCATTCAGTTTATTACTGTATGTAATGATGCAGATGCAGAAAACTTTTATTGTTTCTCTGGCCATCTGTCTCAAAGCATTCAGGATCTACAGATAGTCCTCAACTTATTGCCACAATTGGGACCAAAATGGCTATTGCTAAGCAAGGCAGTCATTAAGTGAGCTGCACCCAGTTTTATGAAATTCCCCATAGTCGTTAAGTGAATGACATGGTTGTTAAGCAAATCTGGCTTCCTCCATTGGCTTTGCTTGTTGTAATAAGTGCTTTGGGAAGGTCACAAACGGTGATAATTGCAGCATTCCTAATTAAATGCTGGATGCCAAGCACCTAAATTTTGGGGATGCTGTAGTGGATATAAGTACAAGAATTGGCCGTAAGTCACTTTTTTCAGCCCAATCACAGTTCTACTTGAAGGTATAGGTTCAGATCCTTCTTTCTGGGAACTTTTGGGTTTATTCTGCAAATGCTGTACAATTTATGTAATAACTATGTATTGATTCACTTTACACTGATCCATTTAACTTTGTTTAAAGAAAATAATTGGGGAATTAATCTTGCTGTTGATTTTGCTATGGGGTGGTATTGCTACTTAAACTGACATTGCCCTATAAAGGAAGAGGTGGGGTAAACTGATGTTATATATTATTGCTTGTTGACTTGCTGAAGCTTGCATCACAGAGGAACTCACCATGGGCTGTGTAACATAATAAAAGAAAAATACAGTGGGGCTATTATGAAAAAGTGCCCATTGAAGTTTAGCAACTGGAAGCCACAGTAGCCCCAAATTTGGAAACTTTCTGCACAGCAGACAACAGTTCTCTTAGCTGCTACGGGAGATTGCTTATTATAGTTTAAATAATTCTTTACTGTTTATTTTGATGATTTGCCTAATCCTTTGAATTCTGACGAACCCTAATTCTTTTAGTATGTTGGCTTTGGATGGGATTGAAAGTACTTATAAAAGAGAGTTTGTCTTCTGATAGGAGTGGCCTTTTTTTAATATGTATTTGTTATATTATTAATCTCAATTTGCAAAGACCACAGAACTGCTAAACAATGTAAAAAGTTTTTCAATATTTAAAAACTATACAAATCTTGAAAAATACCTGGGAGAAAAAGAATATATTTTGCTGGCATTAAAAAAGCACTCATACGAGTTCCAAGGATACCTCTGAAGATAACTGGGACAGGGGTGAAATCCAGCAGGTTCTGACAGGTTCTGGAGAACCAGTAGCAGAAATTCTGAGTAGTTCAGAGAACTGGCAAATACCACCTCTGGCTGGCCCCAGAGTGGGGTGGGAATGGAGATTTTGCAATATCCTTCCCCTGCCATGCCCATCAAGCCACGCCCATCAAGCCACACCACGCCCACCATGCCATGCCCACAGAACCGGTAGTAAAATTTGAATTCCACCACTGAACTGGGACCACACAACAGAGAAGGTCCACTGTCTTGTACCTGTTCTGAAGATTCACATCTTATTCCAGGGTGATTTGACCCAGTAAATTTAATAATTGCAGGATGAGGGTGTTGGATGAGCTGGATATTCTCATGTGATAACTTTGCTGTTGTTCAATCACTAAGTCATGTCTGATCCTTGTGACCTCATGGACCATAGCACACCAGCCCCTCCCCCCATCTTCCATTGTGTCCCAGAGTTTGCCCAAATTCATGTTCATTGTGTCAGTGACACTATCTAACCATCTCACCCTCTGCTGTTCCCTTCCCCTTTTGCCTACAAACTTTCCCAATATCAGGATCTTTTCCAACAAGTCCTCTCTTCTCATTAGGTGGCCCAAGTATTTGAGTTTCAGCTTCCTTTTGGTCCAACTCCCACAGCCATACATTATTATTGGGAAAACCATAGCTTTGACTATCCGCATGTGATAACTACCCTGGAACAAACCTTTAATTCTCTTTCCTTTTTGGAAATAGCTCATCAGATAGCAGTGAAACCAGGTTAAAACAACTGTTTTAGAAGAATATCAAAAACCAATGAGAAGCATAAGAGAAATTTAAAAGCATGGCAAAAGATGAAGAGAATTAACAGAATAAAGGTTGTGTCACTGCAGACCAAGATTATTTCTGTCTCCCAGTTCTAAACTGAAATAAATTTTAAAAGTCAGAAAGCAATGGAAATCCAATGGAAATCCATTGAAGATAGAAAGTAAATCTATCTGGCTTATCACTCCCAGATAATAGAGGGAAACAGCAAAAGTCTAGGAAAGTAAAGATTGAGGAGCCAGCCAAGACGATGGGTTTTCCTTCTCAGAGGATTTTACAAAAAAAGTGCAGTTTCCATTTGGCTTTTTGATATCCATTCTCCCCCCCCCCTCGGTCCCTCCAATGTTGGATGAAAGTAAGCAATGGGAAAAACCTGAGGGCAGCAAGGCTAAAATCTAGTGAAGTTGGACAGCAACCAAAAGCAAATTGTTTAAAGATTCTATTTCATTTTATGGATTGGAAGCTGGGCTCTGTGACTATCTTTTAGTTTATGTATATGTTTATGAGAGATCCAGGAACTGAGAGAACATCTACTGTACTCTCTGAACTAATGCAAGTGAGATTAATATCTTTAATAATCATCTGTTCATTCCTTCTCCTTTTTTCAGTGCAACTTCCTTCTTTATTTTTAATATAAAAATTTAGAATTCTTAATAAACCAGTGATGTTCATTTTGGGAAAGGGATCCAGCTTTAATGCACAACTCTCTGCCAGATCAGGTTATTGGAGGAAGAGCATTGCCACTCCCCCCTTTCTTGTAAATCTGAGGTGGGAAGAATTCCTCTGGCAGTGTTCTTTAGTGATTCTTCCTAGTGCAGCAGATGTATGAGAGGAGGATGTAGAATTTGTTCATTGCAATGAGCAAGGACATGGATTCAATTTTGCAGCTACTAAGATTGTTGGCTGAGCAGGAACAAAAATAGCCAGACAAATGCTTGATGCCTGGGAAACCAGCCTCTTGTCAGTCAACAGGAGTGCTGATTTACCACCAGGTACCTAGGAACTAAAGGCACGGCTGCACAGGGAAAGAACACTCAATGACTTAATAGCCAGCCATCAACACCCCTATTAACAACTAAAAGCCACAAACAACCAGGCACCTTATAAATACTACACACAGAACAGTCCAGTGCACACATTCTTGAGAGAGAACCTCTGAGGACAGGCTTCAGCACAAGTCCTAAAGCTAGGAAGAATAAACCTCTGGTCCTGGTGATTGACTTCAAATTGGATCCTGCAACATTATTTTGGAACATGTATAATTGCCTCAATTGCAGAGAAATTAGAAATCCAGATGCCTCATAGGAAGCAGGAGGTGCTCAAGCCACACACGCCTTACAGCAGTATATATTTTTATGACTGTTTGCCATCCAGAATCACTTGAGATGAAAGCCATAGAAATTGGATGGATGAATATAAATAAACCCACAGATAATACTCTCTGATAAGATCTCTGGGCTTAATTCCATAGTGGGTTTTGGGGGGGGAGTAATTGTGAGGTACACTAAGTTTAGAGTAGAAATGGAGAATTGGAAAAATCAGAAAGAAAGTTCAAAATAATTGATAAATACAGTTCCAAATTCCTTCACCATATTAAAAGCATAGGAGTGCGTAAAGTTTGATGGGAAGAAGGACGTGTGCTAAATTGAACTGCATTTTGAGTGTTTCTGCTTCATTACGTGCAAATTATCTTTGAATAATCCAAAGACTGTTAAATTATTTTCATGAGATGTGTAACCATATGATAAAATAGAATTAAAATCCTGGAAAAGATAACAATAAATGCAGGGAGGCCAAACACACTCACCACATTTTGTGTGATATGAATGTTATAGAGTGTGTGTGCATATATATTTTCATAATGGGAAGTGCTGTGTGAATTAATAATAGAGCATCTTGTTTTATTACGGAATTTTCTAATTCATGGGTGACTTCCCAAGAAAGTAAGTTGAAATAATTACTAACTCCTTATTAATCGATAATTTACCTTGGCTGTAGTAGGGTTTGTCCTTAAGCCAATGAGTGGAGAAATTTTAGGTCTTCAAAGGAAGAAGAATTCCTAGCATCTCTTAATTAGCCTGGCTCCTATCTCAATTGTAATCCTTTGGAATGTGGTGGATCTCTTGATTTCTTGCTACATATGTCATATGAGTTTCAATGAATGGCGTGATGTGTAGCCTGAGTAACCCTCTTTTCTATTTCATTGCTTTTGTTTGCTGTGGTTGAAGCATTGCAGTGAATGACGTTATGTGTAGCCTGGGTAACTCCTTTTCTGTTTACCTAGTATAAGCCTTCGCTGAAAGAAGGTTATGAAATAAAATACATTTATGTAGGCTTTCTGCAAGACTGAATGTGATCTCTTGACCTTATATTTAAAAAGGGAGAATTGCCCGCCAATGTAAACTCAATCATGTAATGTAATCTTAGGAGGAATTAGAACACTTGGAATTAATTCTGCGTCATGAGAAATTCCATTTCTCATTTATATTTGGTACACATGGTTTTTTTACTACTTCCAGGATCCAGATTTTTGCAAAAAATCAATTGGGCTAGTTGAAACCCACTATTCACTATAATTTTATTTTTTCACTGTTATCCATATCTTAAATTGTACCTCAAAGATCTACCTTGGTCCTATTTTGGACGAACGACAATTTCCAGGCCCTTTATTTTTGAAGGTAGACCAGTACATATATTTTATTTCAGTATCCTGCCAGAACATTTATAAAGTTATTTTTAAACAAATACATATTGACCATTTCTTTTGCATGAATAGTTGGACGTACAGTAGCTGCATGTTAACTCTATTAGTTTTTGAAAGCAAACATGTTTGTGTGTGTTTTATTGGTATTGGGAAAGGAAAAAAATGTACATTCTTAACATCATGATTTCCATTTTTTAAGTTATTCACAATTCTAAATCTTCTAACATTGAATGCTGGTGAAATTGCATTTGTATGAATGAGGAGCAATGGGAATAATCCTTTATTATTTTACTATTGATAGTTATTTCTTGCAAAAGCCATCTAAAATCTCTATTAGCTGTGTTAAACCTGACCCTTGTAAAAAAATGATTTCAGTCAACAATTGTGTCCCTAAATAGAAATATAGACACAAGCAAAAATAAATCTGGGAGCTCATGGAAAGAGAAAATGACTATCCAGAATTGCCACAGGTGTGAGAAATTAATAACATCATAGACCAGTAATATCCAGTTTGAACCAGAACAAACTATGAAATATTCATAGTAAATAGAACTGATCTCTTTAAAAAAATGTCTTGTTCAAGTTTCTTTCCTTCCTTTACACACATTGTAGCTAAAATGGCATGATTTTTTAAATAAAATTATGTATTTGCTATTTATATATACAGTAGGTAGACCTCAACTTACAATAGTTCATTTAGTGACTGTTTGAAGTTAACAACGGCACTGAAAAAAATGACTTATGAACGTTTTTCACTTATGACCATTGCAGCATCTCTATAGTCATGTGATCAAAATTCAGATGGTTTGACTTTTATTTATAATGGTTGCAGTATCCCAGGTCATGTGATTACCTTTTATGACCTTCTGACAAGCAAAGTCAATGGGGAAGCCAGATTCACTTAACAACCGTGTTACTAACTTAACTGCAGTGATCCACTTAACAGCTGTAGCAAGAAAGGCTGCAAAATTCACTTAACAAATGTCTCGCTTAGCAGCAAAAATTTTAGGCTCAATTGTGGTTGTAGGTTGAGGACTACCAGTACACATATTACAGGGGCCTGGTGGCTCAGCAGACTAATAGCATTGTGATTAACACCAGCTGTCTGCAATTACTGTAAGTTCGAATCTCACCAGGCTCAAGGTTGACTCAGCCTTCCATCCTTTCTAAGGTAGGTAAATTGAGGACCCAGTTTGTGGGGGCAATAAGCTGACTTTGTATAAATATACGAAAGTATGAAGGCTATTGCTTAATGCATTGTAAGCCGCCCTGAGTCTTCGGAGAAGGGCGGCATATAAATCAATTTTTTTAAAAAAAAATGTTTTTAATTTATTTGTTTTATTACATTTATATGGTCCCCAACTTCCAATGACTCTGGGTAGTTACAGATAAAAAAAATTTTTTTTAAAGCCAAGACAAAAACAATAGACAAAAGCAAAGAGGGGAAGACTAGCAAAAATGGATATAGCAAAAACAAAGAGATAAAACTGCATAATTCAAAGAGGACAGGACTTCACTCTCCCTCCCTAAAGGCCTGGATGAAGAGTCAGGTCTTCACAGGCCTTCTAAATAGCAGCAGAATGAGGGCCATTCATATCTCAGCAGGGGAAGCTTTATTCCAGAGGACTGGCATGGCTACAGTGAAGATGCACTGTTGAGGTCCAGATAGATGGCATCATTTAATTGAAAGAACCTGGATCATGCCAAGTCTGCCAGATCAGATCGGCTGGGCGCAGATTATGGGGGACAAGCAATCCCTCAAATAAAACTTAAAAGCATTCATCAAAATAAGATAAACTTGGGGTGGGGAGCACCCCATACCTGAATGGGATGAAACTTGCTATAAAAGTTACCTTTACTAGGTTTGGTAATATGTTATAATCTAAAAGACACACTGCTCCTCCTTGTTTACTATATTAACCCTGATGTCCTCTCTTCTGTAATATACCTCTTGGGACAATCTCAAATGGTTTCCTTACTCCGGAGATTTGCTGATTGCTCTCTTGAGAATGGAAGGCTTTATGTAGCTTTCACAAAAGAAGAGAAAACAATTTTCCCTGTTAATAAGGTTTCAGGAAAGAGGCATTGAGACTCCCCTTCAGAGATACTATGCAAATTGACTCTGTCTTGGTATACATTTGCTTAGGGGAGGAGTACGTGGATGTTTGAGAAGGTTTAAAATGTCATACTAAATGAGCACCAGGAACCCCTTTGGGTTTAAAGCGGATTATCATATCCAAATAAACCACTTTTTCATTTCTAGAATAAGACTGACATTATTTTTAAAGGGAAGGTTATGCACTTTGGTTTCTAATAGGCCTGGGCATAGGTTAATTTTGGGGCCACATCTGACAGAATGACTGCCCAAAATGTCATATGAGTGATGCAAGTGAATTTGTCATCGTACCTAGAAATCCCAGTCTCCTGGAGTGCTCAACAATACTAGTCTCATTCCCCAGTTTGTTACCTGGACACCTTCTGTTACTCCCTGTTCTTGTGTTTAGTCTGATCTGTGGGGCACTTTTTGAAAGATGAATGCCCACTCTTACCGAGGTTGGCATGCCAGAGCCAGCGGTGCTTCCACTTGTTGACTGACTAGAAATTCATTTCTCACACTGCCTGAATCTGACCGGATAGTGCTTGGTGTATTAAAGTGTCTTCCAAACCTTCATTATTTCTGCCTCTTCTGGTGCCAGTCTTCCTAAATCAAAGTTTCTTGTATATGATGCCCCTGCTTTCCACCTTTTCTTTAGTTGTTGCTTCTGTGCCAGGGGTGGGCTGCTGGGGGTTTGCAGGGGTTCAGGAGAACCTCTAGCTAAGATTCTGTGCAGTTCAGAGAACCCCCAAATCCCACTCCTGGCTGGCCCTGCCCCGCTCACCCTGCCCGTCTCCTCTCAGGAGTCCCCACATGGCCTGTTTTGGATGCAGTAAGTGCAGGGTGTGCACGGAGGCTTGGGGAGGGCGAAAAACAGGCCTACTGGAAGTTTGGGAAGGCCAGAAACAGGCCCGTTTCTGGCCTCCAGAGGGCTTCCGGAGCCTGGGGAGGCCGTTTTCACCCTCCAAGAGGCTCGAGGAAAGCCTCCAGAGCCCAGGTAGGGCAAAAATGCCACGCCCACCATGGCCATGCCCACCATGGCCACACCCACCCAGCAACCAGGCAGAGAATCCCTTGCTAAAATTTTTGAAGCCCATCCTTGTTTTCTGCTCATATGCTGTTGCCCAATTCAGTGGGAGACGTATTGGTAGTTACATGTATCCCATTGGGGAGGAAATTGGCTACTATACTGCCTCAGCAAGAGAGGAAGAGACATTATGCCCTTAGGGTGTCTCTTTCTCTATTGATAGAGCGGTCTGCCCAGCCTGGAATGGAGGAAGGGCCATTGTGATTTCATACTGAGGCTACCCAGCTGAAGAAACACAATTACCATTGTGACCTCATGCAGGTCTACTCTTCTGAAAGAGAAGGAATAGATTTTATGGCATGATCATCTTACTTCTCTATCACCTGTAACCAAAAGATTTTGCAACATTTTCTCTGGAGAAGAGAGCACACTGTTGAAGCAATAAAGCTTGCTGTTGTGGGTAACAAGGGTAAAATTGATTGCAGTGTCAAAGGTCCCATAGAATCAGGTGATTGTTAACACTATAATGATGTCAATGGTCCAAAGGAGGGAATTATGAGACTTTTTTCCAGGAATGATTCGTTACTACTGAGGCTGCCTCCCCAAGGGCGAGAAACTGAATTTAGCCACTATCTGTAAATGAAACATTTTTCCAAGAACTAGCTTGAGAAGGTTTATAGCTATATTCTTGTGTAGAAAAAGGAAAGTTAAACTAAAACTTAAAATGCCGCTTTCCATAGTACCATAGTCTGCATTTCTGTAATTGTTAATGTTATATCATTTATTGACCTTTATCTCTCCTCTTGTGGACAAAACAAATAGGGCTGTAGAATTATGGGGCCCATAACTTTCTCACTATTGCTTTGATTACTTTCAAGATAAATAAACACAGCGTCATAGGATACTTCATAAAGAACATTTGAAGATGGACACAAGGTATTTATTCATTGAAAATAGAACTAATATCAAAGCTTTGTCTGGTTTAGGAAGTTGGACTTTATCAGCTCCCTGTTTAATTCCTGGTCTAATTTAAAGTGCTGGTGATGATTTTTAAGGATGCTAATACTCAGATTATTTTAACAATGGCCTTCATTGATAAACAGCTAAGCAGGCTCAGCACTACTTCTAAATACTACTAGTAGCAAGACATTTCTGGTGTGATACTCAGATTTTGATCCAGATGCAAATCACAGTTCAGAAACTAAGGATACCGTTCAGTGGGGTTTAGTGTGTAATTTGAGGTGATTTTTACTTTGTTAATATATGATCTGTTTTATATTATTGCTTGTTTGTATTACATTTTAAAAACTACTTTAAAATAATAGATGGTAGTGGCCACTCTGAACATATTAATAGCAGTAGGATATTAATAACCACGTATTGTCATATTAACGACTATGAAGAAAAACAGACAGACCTAATTGCCAAAAGGCTGCATCGTAAATTCATTTGCTGAATAGTAAGTCCCTTTGATCAAGTTCCATCAAGACATTTGTTCTAGCTCTGTTTCATATGTGACAAGCTAATGATTCCATCTCTAGGTAATTATGAAGAAATAAAACAAAACCAGCCTAAATGAAAAATATATTCAGTAAATAGTCTGTGTTTCATCCTCTTAGGATAACATGCAAAACTGCAGCATATACCAAATGTACATGAAACATTGACTTAACAACAATAGCCTTTGAAAAGAGAGAGATTGTATGTACGAAAGTACTTTTATTTTTATTTATTTATTTTTCAAGTATGCATTAGATAATATATATAAGTATAAGCATGAATTGAATACATAAAATGGATACAGATAAAGGGGACATTAGGACAGGGATGATAGGCCCACTGGTGCTCTTATGCACACCCCTTACAGACCTCTTAGGAATGGGGTGAGGTCAACAGTAGACAGTCTAAGGTTAAAATTTTGGGGTTTTGGGATGAAACCACAGAGTCAGGTAGTGCATTCCAGGCATTGACCACTCTGTTGCTGAAGTCATATTTTCTGCAATCGAGTTTGGAGCGGTTCACTTTAAGCTTATATCTTTTGTGTGCTTGTGTATTGTTGTGATTGAAGCTGAAGTAGTCATTGACAGGTAGGACATTGTAGCAGATAATTTTATGAGCTACGCGTAGGTTATACCAAAGGCGGCATAGTTCTAAGTTTTCTAAACCCAGAATTTCAAGTCTGGTGGCATAAGGTATTTTGTTGTGAGCAGAGGAGTGGAGGACTCTTCTTGTGAAATATTTCTGGACACGCTCAATTGTATTAATGTCCAATATGCAGTGCAGGTTCCAGACAGATGAGGTGTATTCGAGTATTGGTCTAGCAAATGTTTTGTATGCTCTGGTTAGTAGTGTAATATTACCAGAGAAGAAGCTACGCAAGATTAGGTTTACAACTTTTAATGCCTTTTTGGTGATTTTGTTACAGTGGGCTTTGGCACTTAGATCATTAGATATGAGTACGCCAAGATCCTTGACAGAGTGAGGGTCATCTACAAGGTCGTGTCCACTCAGCTTGTATTTTGTGTATATTTTGTATTATACTTATATTATATGTGTATTTTATATTATATGTGTATTTTGTATTATACTTATAACACTTGTTTTTGGCAGAAACAAAATATAGTAGAAAGGGAAAGAAAACTACATTCCAAGAATCTGGAAGGGCAAGCTCATAAAGATGCCAAAATCAAAATCATTATTGAATATAAGGCTGTATGAAAACCATGTAGCATCTTCCTATTTCTTGGTGTGTTCATATTGAAGATAGCCTTAGTTTATTTTCATATATGTATGTACGTTTGTATGTAGTAGCAGACATATATAAAAAGTGATATATAAAATCTGTAATTCATCTACACCTCTTCCAATCAAGAGATCTAGAGATCTGGTGGAGAATATTAATTTCTTTGCTCTCTTGCTGACATTATGTCTTGACATTACAATAACCTAAACCTTGGTTTGAACATTTTTCTCTATCATTTTTAAATTTGAAAGGGAGCAAGTTCTACAGTTGGGGTTCATATAAAATTTAACCTAGATTTTAAGCTTTTTTTGTCTATTCTAATCTTCTGTCCTGTATCCACACCTAGTATTAGATTTCCCATTACAATTAACAAGACCAAAAGCTTATATATCGATTTCAAGATTTCAAGTTAAGCACTTTCCTGATTTGTAGCATCTTAGGTGAAAAAAAAATAGGGAATACTGTAATTTCTGTTATCTATATTTTATATTTCTGTGTAGAAATACTGATAAGTTTCAGGGAGTCTTTAAACTATATTTGCTGCAAGATCTCCTGATCTTTTTATTGTTTTTTAGTGGAGACCTAGAGGGCTTCATAGAGGATAGAAAATCTTTATTCTTTCCCTATCCACTGTTCTGTCAGTTGTGGTTTCTTCCTTTTAAGTAATTAAATGAAGGAATCAGCTGGACAAGATATTTATATTTTTACACCTGTATTTCCTCATACTTCCTCTCAAAATGCACATTCCTAAATGTCCAGAAGGCTAGTTTTGCTATAGAATCACAAGGTTCAGTGCCATTCTACAGTAATCTATTCTTTTCTTATACTGCAGATTGATAAAGAAATTTCAATATATTCTGAGGTAGCTGAACAATTAGAAAATGTAAAAAATGATGGATATCATAATGTGTACCCTTATGCAGGTGTATTTATATCTGAATCCCCTGAATTAAATTGCATTTATTTCCAGGTAAGCAGATAGTTTAGCCTTCTTAACTGGGGAAGACTGAGGAGAGGATTATAGCCTTAGTTCTGATTTGTACATTAGTTCTGGCAGGTATAGATCAAATTTAGTTTATATCAGAATTCACAATCATTTAATTACTCAAAATCGCTCATTGAATTCAATATTTTAAAGGAAGCAGTCCATAAGGATTTGTCTTTCTTTCTTGGCAACCCTTTGCTTAGAACAAATTGGGAGTTTTTAAAGTCTACTGTTCTTTCATGGTAAATTGCCCGTTAATTTAAAAGTCACATCTCTGTTGCTGAAACAAATCGCATTCCAAAAAAACATCAACAGTGTTTTCTTTTCCTCCCACCCCCATTTTCATGGTGCTAACTTGCTTCATATTTACTGAGACTGGCATGATATTTTTACAATTTATTTTTGACAATGGCAATTAGCAGCTAAGTTCAATGGAGAAGAAAATTAGTAGCTTTGGCATGCACATAAAAAATATTTTGAATTGTCATTCTCTTACTTGAAAGTTGGCATCAATCATGTTTTCCTTTTCTCCAGTGACATTTTATCTGAAGCTGTACTTAGAATAACATTCCTTTCTCCACAGTCTCCTATTCAACAAAATAAACATTATTTTGTCTCCGTTTGAGAGCACTGAAAATATTAAAAACAAGAATCAATCAAAAGAAGAGCAATCTGTGAGGCAAGGAGATAGATGTTTTCACAAGTTCCATAACTGCAGCTTCTATGGGGAAATGGTTTCGCTCTTGTCTGTGTATAGCTCCTATCATGGCGGAAAAAATTCCAGACCTATTTTGGCCAATATAAAAAACTTGCTGCCTTCAAGTCAGAAAAATAAGCACAGCGTCTAATTCAGGGTTGGGGAAATGTTACATATATAACTGTATTTTAACAACAGCTGCAGATTGCAAATTTCCCACCTGTGATCTAGCTGAACACAGGCCATGCATTTGTAGATTTATGATGCAAACCCCTCTCATCAATTTTTATAACCCAGTAAAGTAAAATTCAGTATACTTATCAAGACCTTTTGACCGCTGCATATGGATGATATCTGATTTGGTAAATTATAAATAATATGCTATACAACTGCCTCATATCACATCAAAATACCAGTTTTGACTGATGACTCTGAGCAATTTTGAGTGTCTAGGCAGTCGTCTGCAAGTTGATTGCAGCGAATGTAATAAAACATTCTGTGACAAGATGAATAAAAAATCATGATTGCATAACTTTTCAAAGAGTAGACAATATTAGATACATGGGGCCATATCCCAGTTACGGTATATTTATCACATATTCTCCTTCTCATGAATAGGTGGGAATGGGTGAGGACATTAAATAATGAGTTCACAGAAGGAAGTGAAAAATATAATAATTTTAATAATAATGATAATTAATGATAGTTTCCTACTCAACATATCATAAATATATGTCACACTTTATTGCACTGAAGAATCAATTCTGTTTTACATTATATGTAGGTGTCAGGTGTTCTGGCCTGAACTTTTAATGATGTTTTTTCTTAAGCTACCACTGGACCATCTGTGGTTCATTTTAATTTCTCAGGCAAAATAAAATTTCAAGCTTCATTCCTGAAAACCGACAACTTTATCTGTAGGAGTGAGCCTACAAAGTATATATTGTACCAGGGACCGTATCACGCTATGATCTTTCCCTGGCCATTTGCAGGACTGCCTTTCTATAACCATAACGGTTTTTACAGTGATTTGATAACATATAGGAATTCTTGAGGCCATGATTTCACTTTTTTTTTTCAAACTGCATTGTTATCAGGAATAGTACATTGGCTACTTTTGGAATTCAGAGCATGAACTGAATTTGGTCCCTATGCTACCCTTAAAAATAGTCTTGACCTCATTGAAACACTAGTTCTGTAGATGGATAATGAATCTTAGAAAAGCCAAAGTATACTTTTTGTTCATCCTTTTTTTCTCTCTTATCCTTCTTGTTAGGAAGACAAAAGGCTAACAAGTGTATCTAAGAATTCTATCTATACACAGCAGACTTACAATTCATCTCAAGGGCACCTTCCTCAGGATAATGAGGGAGAACGTTAGGCATTCTTGGGTCCTTAAGTTACTGTAATAAAAAAAAGTTTTCATTGAATTTTCATGTTTGCACAGGAGTCCATCGTTCAGTGTGAAAGTACATTAGGGTAGGTAAGAAAAGTTATTTGTTTCAATTATGCTCTCACCAAGTATTAAGCAATAGATTATTGGGCTGAGTAAATAGGTCAACCATTGTGTTGAGCTCCTGTGTTTCATCTTGTACCATCTGGCAAAATGAATCAAAGCTAAATTCAAATCGAAGTCTGTAAAGATGACTCTGATGATAGCATTAGGCCATGGAAAGCTGTCTGTAAGTGATGTACTGCATTTCCAAAGAAATATTAAGAACAAGATGAGGAAAAATATCGCTGTCTTGATTGCCATAAATATTGTAGGCAAATAAATATATAATACCCGATAGTAAGAATATGATTATAATGAAACAATATTAAGAATATGTAACTAACTGGAATATATATTGTCGGTAACTTTTCTTGTCAGTTTTAAAAGTTCTGACAAGTTCTTCCCATGGTCAAGTAGGATGCTATAAACAAAAGACAATTTCATGGATTGTAACAGCTTGTTTTATTTTTTAAAAAGATCACATTTATCTTCTTCAGACTTTAAAGTAGCTAATTCTGGGATTAATTGTCTATTAAAACAGAATTGTAGCTTTTGTAAAATAATGTCTATAAATAACTTTACAAATAACTTTCACATATTCTGCATGTGGAAAACAGTATAAAGAGATGTGACATCTTAAAAACGAGCGATAAACACATGAAAAGTAGTATTCCAGTTTATGTGGCCACTTATTTCAAATTCATAACTCAGAGCAGCTAACAACACTTAAACAACAAGATAAAACGAATAACAATAAAAAATAAATCAAATATGATGGTATCTTTATAGTTGTCTTCTTAACAACTAAGTTCCTTAAAGTTACAGTCACATTGAATGGTTTGGAAAAATTCTTATGATTTTTATCATATTTTCATTAATTGCTTTCTCAACAGAAGAATATGATTATTAGAGAGACCCCTCTAATAATCAGATTCTTCTGTTGAGAAAGCTATTAATATATTTTGGAAGCATGAGCAGATTTCTCCGATTTCATGGGCTAAATTTATCCTACTTTTCATTGTGCCTTATTACTGCCTGAAATTTTCAGTTGAAATGTTACAATATAATTTACCAAAATCCGTGGAAATACAAGACAAAAATGCACAATATTTAGGAAAACCATTTGCAATAACCATGTAAATACATTGCAAACAAAATGTGTATTATTAGAAAAATGAGCACTTTAATATACACTCATTTTCATACAAATGTTGAAATAAGTACAATAAACCAGACTTGACCTATTTTACAAAAATAAGAAACAGTAATTGACAGATTCATCCATCCTTTATAACAAACATTGTGCACGTAAATACATATGTATAGAATAATTCAAGCAATTGTATCAGTCTCCCATTTAAGATGTGATTGAATCAGTTCACTTATGCTTTTGAACTTAATATATATTGTGAGGGGGGGGGAAGTTGAAAATTGCAGCAAATGAGTATGTACAACCATTTGCTCAAAGTCCACGAATTAAACAGGATGAAAAGAAAACAAAATAATAACAAACTCCAAGCATTGCAATGCTACTCTGTAAATAGGAATTCCAACTTTCTTCTTAGCACTCATAGGAGAATTTATATTCCAGATTTCCTATTTTTGCTCTAATTGGTGATTCCCCCCCCCCCCAAATGATTATTTCCCTAAGTTTTGTCATTCATTATGGCTTGGGAGAGTATTATATAGAACTTTTTATTTTGATTTTCTGCACATATGTTATGAAGAAGCACTTTGAATCCTTTTCAAACAGCAGGAGTAAATTATAAAGTCTATGTCAGTTTTTCTTATTTCAATTATTTTGTAAAATAATTTGAATATACACACACAAAATCGTACTATGTTTTTTTTTTTTTTAATTTACCAAATTGTATTTTAAATGTTAGGGTAGATATTATAAGCCCAAGAACTAAAGATAAATATCCAAGATGATCTGTGTTTCTACATTAATAAATGTCCGAGTAGGTGGCACTAATGGCTGGTCTTGTCTGGGCTCTGAAATGAAGCAGATTAGTTAGATGGAAGGGTTCCAGAGAATTCTGAAGATATAAGCCAGGTTGGGAAGCCAAAACATTCTTAAAGTCAGGAAACCATTTTCTTTTGCCTGCCAAGAAAACAACATGGGCACAAATCAAGCTAAAGCTGAAAAAGATTTTACCACCTATAAATTAACCATATTTTTTTTTTGTGCTTTAACTGACCTACTTCCAGTTTCAGGAAGGAGGCATTTCAGATTGGTAGAGAGCCCAAAGAAATAGCCCTTATTTGTTTTTTTATTTTAAGACATTGATGGGTTATATGATATGTCAGGGGAATATCATATGTCATGCATCTGGACTTTCCTTTTCTCTCCTTCTGCTGCACTGCATTAATCCAATCTGTTCCAGAGGATCTTCCAAAGATGACAAGATTTGGGAGGCAGAAAGGGAGCTGGTCCCATGATGAGTGGGACGAATAGATGCCTGTGAATGCTTAATTTCATGGATCCAAGTCAAGTAAACTGCCAGTTTCTAGTTGAAAAAGATTAGGCAGAACAGTATAATCTTACTCTTTTGTAATTATGCACTTATTATATAACTGTAATACACACATGTTACATGAGGTGATTATGAATAAAACGTAGGTGCCTGACTGCATTGAATTGGGCCCTTTGCAGCATGTCTATTCCCCCATTTGTATTCCCTGCAATAGTGAAAAAAATATTAAGAAATTCGTGACTAATTGTTCATCCTCGCCCTGAGAGTGGGTGCAAAGTAGAGTCCAGCAGGAGTGTTTTTTTTAATCAGTCTTTCCAAAGAATTACTACATGACTTCTTTTTTTTTCAACTCCAGGCATTTTAGTTTATATATTCATAAACTTTCTATCACATTTCTGTATTGATAAGGTTCAATAAGAAGAAGCAATTTCAGTGAAGGTTTGGACTATCTCACAGCACAATACGTTTATCTATGAATCTAAAAACTAAAAATGTTCAATATCATTCCCACTGGAACATTGTCTAAAATAGCCTCTACTATAGCAATTGAACAACAACTGAGATGAACTCTGATAGATTCAATTATTGACACAATTTCACTGTTATGGGCTATTATCCCAAAATTGTTTTCTCTCCATCTCTGACCTACCCAAGTTGAGCTGAACATGTACTTTTTGAAAAAAGGTAGCTGCATATTTTTAAATGGAGATATTAGAATCAACAACCTGCTCTCAGCAGAGACATCCTCTCGATTTTATTGTATGTTAGGAAAGCACCTCGCAGAAAACAATGGGCAATGTCACCTTTTGATTACATACAGATATATAACCTTTATTGTCATTTTCTACTGTGGGCACACTGGCACACATTAAAAATGAAATTCTGTTTCCTGCTCTCAAAAGTGTACACATACATAAGACACATGTACACGTGTTATATACATAGATATGTACATATATACACACACACACAGTGGTGGGCGCCTGCTGGTTTGCACCGGTTCTCCCGAACCGTATGTTAATTTTCTGAGCAGTTCGGAGAACCAGTTGTTGGAAGAAATATTTTCCCACTTTACAGGGCTAATCCTGCAAGGAACACAGGAAGGAAAGATTCTAGTATGCCTGTATTTCTAGCCTAATCCTTATCTTAATTGCCGCCCCTGCTGCTTTAAGTGTTTTCAGAAACTGCCCTGGGTTAAGCTTTGTTACATTGTAACAGCCTTAATGGTTCTTGTGATTGATAAGCAAGGAACATCTGTATAATAGTTGTTTCTTTAATTCAAATAAGTTAAATTTATGTCTTGCTTTTCCCTCTGAGAAGAAAATAATATTTGAGAGAACTGTTTATTTCTACTCAGAAATAATCCCCACTGAATTGAATGGAGCTTATTTTTAGGCAAGTACTTACTTTCAAGTCATTTCCCCCTTAAACAGTAACAATGGTAAGTTAGTGAAGTAGAAGAATTCCTTCCAGTTGGAAGAAAATATTTTGTGTGTATTATAGCAGAAATGTCTTAAATCCTGATATATTACAATCTGTTTCCCTCTACCTCAACTCTAGCCATACAAAATTCAAAGCAAGGAAATGTTAAGCAATATGCTTTATGCTCATAGGGACCGCAAAATTACTTACACCCTGTTAATTTTTTTTAACCACTGTGAGATACATTCCTTAAAAGCAAAAATAGAATGGTTTTCTCCTATACAGAATTTTCATTAATTTAGTATGTCAGTATGACGTGAGGGGTGGGTTGGGAGTGGCATGCCAGTTTAGCTTCTCTAGGTTTGAAGCTGTTTGATTTTTTAGCAGATCTTCTATCAAAGAATTGCCTTATTTGAATTGTGGCTGACTTTAGCTATACTAGAAGAAAAGCCCAAATGATGGATGGATCTGTTCTCTGTTGTGAAGGATGCCATTATCCTTGCAGGGATATCTTCCTTCCTCTTAAACTTTGTTTTCTGCTTGTCATACAGATTTGTGACTTGGAGAAAATATTGTCTTTAAACTAATTAGAATGGACAGAGTGGATTCACTGCCTGGTATGTCTGTGTGGGTGTGGGTGTGTATGCATGTGTGTGCCTATTGGAGAGGGCACCAATCAGAGAAATGATTAAAATTAAACTAAATTGCATTCATGAACTTTTTTCTTATTTGTTAAGTTTTTAAAATATACTGATTGCTACATGTAAAAATGTCATGTGCTAGTTTAGTCATTGCTATTCATCTAAAATTGAAACGATCCTTGGATTTGTTTTAAAGAGCATAGAAGAACCAGAAGGAGAGGAGGAAAAACAGAAGTAGAAATGGAGTATGAGACTAGTGAAAGTGAGTGAAACATTTGCCTTTCTTCTCTAGTAAAACTAACCACTATATATTTATTTATCTATATATACATATATATCCTAACATAAAAGCCATTGATTCATCCCCATACCTTTGCATGTTTTGAATTTCTGGTGTTACCCATTGATTATTTAGCCAATATGATCCCATTTAAAAAAAAATTAATAAACTGTTGATCTTAACTTCCTCTTCCTACTATTTCAATCCTTCCAATAAACTTTGCTTTGAAACTATGAGCAATAGAAATTAATGAATACAATAATAAAACATATAGCACAGAGTTCAGAAATGCTATTCAGTTTTATATTACATCTTGAGAAGTCAACATTTTATTTGGCAAAAGCTAAATTCCTTCAAAGAGAATCTGTTGGGGAGGGCACGCTGGTGGGGAGGGCAGGCTGAAGCAGACAGTGGAGAGGTATATACAAATATGGGTTGTCTCACCCCTTTTTTCTGTTCCTGATGACAAAACATTTCTTTTAAAGGCCTTAGATTTAACACCTGCAAATACTGTATATATAAGCCAAGGGCCTCATTAAAGCAAACCAGGCCATATGAAACCAAGAGTTACAGTATGCAATTTCCTATGTTGTGTCAGTAGCTACTAAGATAAATGGTATACAGTACTGCATTTATAATAAAATAACTGCATTCTGTTGTACCAGGAGTAATTCTTTGAAATGGCAATTAAGACTCCACTATGAGCAATTGCCCGAAATGCTAGCAAGCAAATCCAGAGCTTTTAAGTTAGCATTTTCAAAGTGATTGTACGGAGACATTATTTTGAATCCCTGCTGATATACTGTATTTGTCAAGCAGTCCAACAAAAAACCTCTCAGGATTTACAACGCAGGCCTCCTGAGACATAATTTTCATTAGATTCATGAGCTTACTCTTCAGTAATGAAGCATACACTGTAATTTCAATTTCCAATGACTTCTTTAGGATGAAAGAAAAGTTGGAAGAAAATCATAAGGCTAGAACTTCATGATCAGTTTAAGCATATTTGGTCATTATGGGACAGATCTCTTTTAATAAGGAAAATCAGCAGCCACCCAGGAATACATCACAGCATGTGTTCATTAAATTATTTTATCCCTAAAATGAATTCCAAGAAATATCATAAACAGAATTAATTCAATTGGAGTAATCAACAATTCATTTTTGGTGCACTCCTGTGCATACTTACTGAGAATAAAGTTCATTATCCAATGTGGCTTTATCTGAATGAATCTATTTTGGATTGTGGCCTTGAGAAACATTTGGATTGTGGCCTTAAGAAACATTTGCACTCACCCAAACACTGAATACAGTGAAGGCATTCAGTTGATGAAGGCTGAATTGCTGAACCAGCCTTCTCTCCTATCTGTTTCCCCCAACATTCATTTTAGATCATTGGAAGAACTTTTGTAGTAGTATTTAAGCCTGCAGAGGGAGTTAGGATAGAAAGCTAAGAAGTAGGCTTTTCAACTGTTTCTCACTACATATTAAACCAATGTATCTGGCATTCTATATCCTCATCCTGCATGGCTTCTTAGCCAATGTTGGCAGCTTCTCAGGAGTTAAGCATTCTATGTCAAGGTGATGTGGAATTTTAGTTCCCACTAGCTCAAATGAGCCATCACTCTACATTCATAATGCTTAATCTTAGGGGTGTTCAGAATGTTAAAAAGATGTGTAGAATGGGATAACAAGACAGTGTACATATTTAATGTCCAGAGTATTTTATATGTGCTTTGTACACATGCCCATAAACTAATCCCCTATTGATGTTTCCCCTATTATAATTGCTTTTTTTTTTAGCAATGAAGACATGGGTGGAAGCTGTATGCTTGACTTCACCCAAGGTCACTTACATATGACTAAACAGGGACCCCTATCTTGATTAAAGAAAGACAAGTTTCAATAAAGGAGAATATGTGTAGCTCAGAATTGAAATGAAACATTTCTTAATTTCTATCCTTGGTGTTTCCTCTTCTTAGAAGACAATACATCTTGCAACCCTCCCTAACATTGCAGTGATACCAAAACTCATAATTTTCTGGCATGATATTCAGATTTATCTAATTGCCAGTGAGGTTTTATTGGTTTTATTATGAATCAAACACCAGACTTTCCTCAAATAGAAAGGCGTTTATATGAGATGCTACACTTGAATGACAGCTCAATAGATCAAGGAGTCAAAGACATCTCTTTTATAGGGACAAATTCAAAAAATCATGAATGTGAACCCTTGACTCATAAGTGAAACTCTCTGAAGAAATAGAGAAATGGCACACCATTTTTAAGGATCATCTAATTTGCAAAATAGTAATATGCTACAGGAATAAGAGAACTGGAGTCATATCTGAGCTCTATGCGCATGGAACCAAATTTCTGGGGAGGGGTGTGCGGTAATAGGCTTGTGCATGATAACTATTACCATGTTTGCACTAATACTACCACCTTGGAGGAGACTCAGAAAATCAGATAATTCTTTTATTTCCAAAAAAAATCCATAAATGTAATAAGAATGCTCACATGGATAAAGTTACTGTTGAATTTGACATCATCCACCATGGTATCTGATTGGACCATCCATGGGGGGGTGGGGGTGAGAATAGAGATTTTGTTTTGCAGTGGTTCCATTCCTTCCTCAGTGAGCAGTTTCAGTTTGTGATAATGGGGGAGGAGAGATTGGCCCAATGGTGGGGTCAGTGGTGGGATTCAACCGGTGTAATAACCAGTTCACTGACCGCACGGACACCAAACACGTGCTCCATGTGCGTGCAGTTTGTTTGAAAACAGCTCTAAAACTTATCTTTTACTGCAGCCCCAGTGAGTAAAACAACTGAGGCGAGGCAATCCGCTCTGCCGTGCCTATCAGCTGGGCTTCAAACAAAGGAAATATAGGTCGGTATTGTGCAGGGGCAGGTGGGAACCCGTTCTCTCTCAGCTCATCTTCGGAGCTAACGGTTCGCCCGAACCTGTCTGAACCGGCTGAATCCCATCCCTGGGTAGGGTGAAGCTGGCATCATTTCTGTTCTCTCTGCTTTTTAAATCTAATTGAAAACACTACCTTGTGCTGTAAGAGAGATGCTTCTGGTGTCCGTTCCCAATGCATGAGGCTATCAGATATCAGATGAGAAAGGACAGGCTGAAGTTGAGCCCTAGGTGGGTGAAGGTGCTGTTTGTGGGGAGTTTCCATTGCCATCAGGGTTGTTCCTTGATGAGCAGGCAGTACCTGAAGGTGCAGTTTTGTGATGGGAAGGGAGGATATCCTTCTGGACTCAAGGCTACTGCTCAGTCTGTGACCAATTACAATTGGTTTGCCAATTGTGGTGATCTCTGGAGCTATAGCAATTAATCATTCAACTTGAATATCACATTCTGCTTTAAATGGAATTACCCTTATAGGCTACTCAGAAAGTGCAGCTATTCCAAAATGCAACAGCTCAGGTGCTTATTGGTGTTCACTGGGAGCATATTAACACCAATTTATTGGGCCTGCAAAGCTATAGGTAGTGAATGTTATGATTGGTTTTAAGTTTTGTGCATATGGTCTATAAGGCACCAAGAGTGTTTTGGTTGTGGCAGGAAAAGAAGGGAAGGGAAGGGAAGGGAAGGGAAGGGAGGGGAGGAAGGAAGGAAGGAAGGAAGGAAGGAAGGAAGGAAGGAAGGAAGGAAGGAAGGAAGGAAGGAAGGAAGGAAGGAAGGAAGGAAGGGACATAGCTCATAGCTAAAGCCCAGGGAAATTGAACCAAATGTAATTGTGCTGAGTTGGAATAAAGTTATCTGTTTCTTTATATGACTTGGGGAGAAGGATGAATATGACCATACATGGACTTTGAATAAAGTCGCTGTATTGGGGTTGCAAAAATCCTTGCAACCAGCAGAAGGCATCTAAGGGATATAGAAAAAGTATTATTTTGCAGCCCAGACCTGGCAACCCTGCCTCAGTGTAGCATGTCAGAGATCAACCTCCAAAACATAATGGAAGAGGTTAGGGCAAAAATTAAACAGGATCTGGTTCTATTTACAGATTTATTAAATAACAAAGTAAGATAGTGCTTATGTTCTAGCTACTTACTTAGGTATTTCCCCTTGTGTCACAATAAATTTGATAAGTTTTGGAAAAATACAGTGGATCTCAGGAAAAAAAAATTGGGAGCTGCATTAGCTCCCCGCACTTCATCTCATCAATTCTGCGGTTTAAAAAAAGGTTCTTCATTTTCTAATTGATGTATATGGATGTCTCCTGACAAACCAGGACCTCCCAGGCTGGTTTGTGATACAGGAGTCCTACAAACACCATATATATTTGACAACTGTGCCACATAAGTATATAAAAGACATTTTTGGATAAGAAGCTCTTAAATATTTTACAATCCTTCTTTCCTGATTTAATTATGTTTATTGATTGACTTGGAGACACATCCAATGACATTCATCAAATGACAAAATGATATCCAGAATGGAACAGATTCCTTCTCCCTGCTCAAGTGTCTCATGTATTTCTGAACCGTGGATGGCATGTGATGGATGCTGGAGGGGGGGAAAGACAGGGAGACCTATCTAGTCATGTCATATTAGTTGTAGGACATAAGCCTTAAAGCAAATCTTAGCTGTCAAATTGAGCCCAAATGAATACAATGTATTAAATTAAAACTTTTGCATTTAGGAAGAAATGGTAATGAAAATGTGTCTCTGTGTGTGTTTGTATAAAATAGACTCAAAGAAAACAGGTTGTTTGTGAAACAGCTTTTTCCTCGATTGTTTCACTGATTCTTCAAAGTAATGGCCTGAGTTTCAGTGATTTCTTATGATCTGACATACAGTAAATAGGAAGGCACTCTGTGTCTTCTCAACTCCGAACATAGGATATTAGGTTCAAAATATTATTATTAAAAAGAAATGAGTAACCTCCAAACATTACAGAATTTTTTTCTAGTAATTCAAGATAAAAATAGGACAGTAACAAGCCAAATGCAATCTCCTTCAAATACAGCATTCTACTGCAGGGGTGTCAAACTCAAGGCCCATGGGCCGGATCTGGCCTATGGGGTGCTTAGATCTGGCCCGCGGGGCCACCCTGCCCACCTGCCCCCCCAAGGTCAAACAATCCTGATATGGCCCTCAATGAAATCGAGTTTGACATCCCTGTTCTACTGCATATCTAAGAAAATAAGAAAATGCTGCAATCCATAAGCACCAGCACCCCCCTCTGTAAAAGTGATATTCTTTATACATTAAAGAATATACATATATGTTGGTGACCACCTTTAAAGCGCTCCATGGCTTAGGGCCGGGGTACTTACGAGACCGCCTTCTGCCACCAATAGCCTCCCACCGGCCAGTACGCTCGCACAGAGTGGGCCTCCTCAGGGTGCCATCCGCCAGACAATGTCAGCTGGCGACCCCCAGGGGGAGAGCCTTCTCTGTGACGGCGCCCACCCTCTGGAACAACCTTCCCCCAGAGTTACGTATAATAACAGACCTCCGGATTTTTCGTCGGGCCCTGAAAACCTATTTATTTCAACTAGCTGGGCTGGCTTGAGCTAAATTTTAAATTGATTTTAAATTGGGTTGTTTTAATTTATGGCCAAAATATTTAATTATTTTAATACTGTTTTTTAAATTTTGTATGCTCTGTTTTTACTTAGGCTGTGCACCACCCTGAGTCCTATTTGGAGAAGGGCGGTATAGAAATTTAATTAAATAAATAAATAAATAAATTAAATTGTGGTACTTTGCATTCCTTATGACAGTGGGCAGCAATCATTTTGTTTCACACTGTTAACTATTTAACTTTTCTCAATTGTTTAACAACAGTTAAATGGAATGCTAACAACGTACATATAGGACCCAGCTAGAGTTGGCAACAGACTACATATTTAAAGATAAAGAATGTATGGGAAAGGATAAATGTACTGTTATAATGTTGCTTTGGAAAGAATTCTTTGGAGAATATTTTTAGTGACCGTTAGATTTTATATATCCTTAGATTTGACAGGGAGAGAAAGCCACTCATACTAGAAACTCCCAATTATAATAATCCAATTATGATATTATTATCCCCAAGTTCTTACTGGGTACTTTAACCTACTGTTTCAAAATACAGTATTTCTTGGATCCCTCCTGAATGCCTCAAAAAAAACCTGAGCTGTTTGATGGAAATAGTTTCCCACAAACTGGGAAAAGGAACTGTATTATTGGTCTGTGGATCTGCTGCTTCTCCCACTATTTTAATTGTAGCCAGGAGAAATGTAGTGTCAGCCTCCCCAGGTAGGCCAAACAAGAAACATAAACAGATAAACTAATTCAGCTTTATTGTCAGACTATATTAACAGAATCATGCAAGTCTGAAAGTACTGTTTTTATAGCCTAAGTTATGGAGATCCTTTCTGAGTTTCTTTCTCTGCTATTATGCAGCTGCAGGCTCCCTCTCTACCTTCCATCTGATTGTTCCTTAGGCAGCATCATTCCCACAAACCATGACATGTAGCTACATCTCCCTTGTGTGTCTTTTGCTTTAAGTAAATCAGGAATCAGGAGGAGGCAGAGTATAAAGCAAAAAAGATTAGGCTAAAGCACAGTTTTTTCCCCACTGTTGTTCCATGGAGCTCTAAAGTTCTATAAGAATTTGATGGGGTTCCATGAGAAACAAATAATAAAACTTATGTCCATGGGAATTTTTGTAAGGTACAGCCAGAAAGGTGAACATGATGACCATAATCTTGACTTAGGAAAATGCCTTGGCCACATAGTATTCTCCGGGGGAAGGGAGCGGGGAGCCACAGCTGCCACGTTTTGCATCCTGCCTCAACGCTGCCTCTCTCCCCTTCTCCCAAAGAAGGCCAGATGAAAAGCTTTGAGTGGGCAGAGCAAGGATTTCCATCTGCCAGAGCAAGAGTGTCAAACTCAAATTTCATTGAGGGCCTCATCAGGGTTGTGTTTAACTGGGGGGGGGGAATGGGCGTGGCCAAGGTGGGCATCGCCAGCTCGATGTCCTGCAGCCCCACCGACCTCCATTTTCGCTGACAGAGGCACTGCGGGCTGGTCCTTTGCAGTTTCCAGGGTGGCTCCGTGGGCCAGATCTAAGCACCCCGCAGGCTGGATCCGGCCCGTGGGCCTTGAGTTTGACACCCCTGTGCCAGAGGTTCATAATTGGTCTTTTCATTATGGATAGGCAGAAATTAACATTTTAGCATATGTTTTATTGTCAACTTTCTATCATTACAACTTTCCTTTTTCATCAGGAATTTCAAGAAGTTTTATACTAAGAGTTTTATGGCCTGAAAAGGTTTGAAATTGCAGGTTAGAAGAATGAAGCAAGTTCAGGTTTTCAAACTAACAAAGAGATGCTTATGTTAAGAAAAAATCATCCCAACAAGTTTTACATTGATTACAATGCTTTGAAAGGTCTATATTTTTGAAACAGATTTTTGATCATCTTTAGATTTAAGGGTCCCTCTGATCCAGGATCTGTTGGCAACATGCTCACACAGATTTCAGGGGAAGGACATGAAGGGAGAGCAGCCTTTAACAGCCCATATTCAGAATTACACTGAACATGGAATCTTCATTTGGGTATGAGCTTAAATCAGCCTTTAGTGAACTGACTCAGATATACCCACTATGGGTCACAGAAATCAGTATTATTAACGAAAAACACCAGTCTTATTAATTACAGTGGTTCCAGCTCTGCAGCCATTCGTTAAGTCTGAATCAATTTCAGGAATTCCTCTAACCCTGTTTGTAAGAACATTTAGGATAATTTATAAGCAACTTATTTGGAAGAATTTTCAAATGCAAAGCAAAATGCCATCTACATATGTCACTGCAAGCTAATCAGCATCTTCCCACATAAGTTCTTGGAGGAGGAAGTATGAATTACAGCATGTCTGGTTAATCATCATTCACTCAATGTGGGACTGCACATAATTTGACACATCCAAAATAGATGAATATCGCTTCCAAAAGTCCAATTTTAAGGACATCAAAGATGAAGTTGTAATTAGAGAGCCTTGTTATTTTGATATCTTTGCTTTTGTCTTGTTTCATGAACAAGAATTTTGAAATTCTAATAGTTGAATACAGAAAATTAGTATTCTATAAATGTTTACAGCTATGCAAATTGCACCCACAGTAATCAGAAGGGTTTTCTACATGTTGCTTGAGGAGCAAATGAGGAAACTAATTTGATTTGCTGACTTCTTACATACCCTTTATATAATTCCCAAGAGAAAAAAGTGCATACATATACAGTACACACTGCTCATAAGTTTACATACCCTGGCAGAATTTATGATTTCTTGGCCATTTTTCAGAGAATATGAATGATAACATGAAAATCTTTCACTCATGATTAGTGTTTGGCTGAAGCCATTTATTATCAATCAACTGTGTTTACTCTTTTTCAATCATAATGACAACAGAAACTACCCAAATGACCCTGATCACAAGTTTACATACCCCAGTTCTTAATACAATGTATTGCCCCCTTTAACATCAATGACAGCTTGAAATCTTTTGTGGTATGTGTGGATGAGGCTCTTTATCTTCTCAGATGGAAAAGCTGCCCATTCTTCCTGGCAAAAAGCCTCCAGGTCCTGTAAATTCTTGGGCTGTCTTGCATGAACTGCACATTTGAGAGTGGCTCAATGATATTGAGGTCAGGAGACTTGAGATGGCCATTCCAGAACCTTCACTTTATTCTGCTGTAGCCAATGACAGATTGACTTGGCCTGGTGTTTAGGATCATTGTCATGTTGGAATGTCCAAGTACGTCCCATATGCAGCTTCCGGGCTGATGAATGCAAATTGTCCTTCAGTATCTTTTGATAACATACTGCATTCATTATGCCATCAATTCTGACCAAATTTCCTGTGCCTTTGTAGCTTACACATCCCCAAAACATCAGCGATGCATCTCCGTGTTTCACAGTAGGAATGGTGTACTTTTCATCATAGGCCTTGTTGACTGCTCTCCAAATGTAGCGTTTATGGTTGTGGCCGAAAAGCTCAATTTTGGTCTCTTCACTCCAAACAACTTTGTGCCAGAAGGTTTGAGGCTTGTCTTTGTGCTGGATACCTGTGCTCTGCTACAAAACTATGTGATTGGGCTTGATAAATCGACACTTACAGCTTGAAAATTAATGAGTAGTTACAATTGGCCTCTCTTCTCTCCCCTCCCTCAGGGTTGCCCCACAGAAGCCTCTCCTATCCCCCTTCTCTCCCTCAGGCTGGGCCCTCTCTTATCCCCTTCTCTCCCTCAGGCTTGCCCACAGGCTGGATGAGTCACCATGCCCAAGTGGCAGTTGGAACAGAGTTCTTTTCAGGTGGTGAGGGGGAGTAGAACCTCTAACTCCTTAGCATCAGAGCATGTTAATAATAATATAAGAAATACTAATGATCTGATGGTCATTTTGAAAAGTCCTTTCTTAGTGAACACCTAGAAGCCAAGAGGAACATACATGCCAAATTTCAAGTTTGTAGGCTTTATGGTTCTGGAGATTTCGTGATGATGAGTGAGTGGTATTTAGCTTTTATATATATATAGATGAAGTATGGGACTGTACTTAATCAAAGGAATGAACCAAATATTAACCAATCATATAAAGGAAAACAAACATTATCAATAAATTATAGGCAGACTTGTTTCAATTTGGGTAGCCTTTAGGAAGGATAATTTGTGATTTTTTAAACTAAACTTTTTTTGGCTATTTCAGCTATTTCAGCCATTTTATTACTGCTTTTTAAAAAACAGTAATCTGTAATCTATTATTTCTAGTCATCAGGGCCTATGCAATAAAATTAATTTGACTGCAATAATGTAATTTAAAAAAAGACTAATTGAATCACTTGAACCATAAAATGCATTGTAATATTAATATTTGGGGAGATGATTTGCGCCTGAGATTTCAGGAATGACTAAATAACTTGAGCATTTAATTGCAAACCGTATGGAGTTAAAACTCTGTTGTTTGTTGGCAAAATTGTGTATAATGGATACCTTAATAGAGTTATTCTTTATACTGTATAATTGCATCCAGGGAAGATTATTAATTAAACTCAAAGAACGACACATAGATGAGCGAAAGGAGGGTAAAAGCAAGAGCCAGGTGTATGTGGCATTGTGTGGTTTTCTGTTGTTGGGGCATTACATTCTTCAGAGTGTTGCCAAAGACATCTAAACAGCACCCATAGTAAATTCAATACTGGGAGTTGTGACATAATTTATTGCAAGCACATGTTGTCATGTTTGACAGGATATGCTCTGGAGAGCTGGAATTCTGTCTTGCATGTAGTCATCTTTTGGATCTAATTGTAAGATATAGTTTATGAGACATAAGTGTTTTTGCTTGGCAGATTGTATTTTAACATGCTTATATGAGAACTGTAAAAATTCAAGATGGAAAGCATATGGTGTGGAATATGGAAGATTAGCTAACTTTGCCAACAGGCGCCTTCTGTATATGTGTTTTACTTTAAAAAAACATGCATGAAAGATAAAATAAATTATTTTGATCTATCAGTATTGTGCTTCCTTCCCTTCACAAAGGCAACACCATCCAGTGTATGTATTAGTTTTACAGTGTTGGTTTTGACCTGCTAATACATTTGATGCCATGATATGTTCTATTTATTTTTATTTATTTATTTTATTTGTCAAGCATATATAAGATAACAGATAAAAGTATAAAAATAATTTGAATACATGAAAAGGATACAAGTAAAAAGAAACATTAGGACAGGGACGGTAGGCACGCTGGTGCGCTTATGCATGCCCCTTACAGACCTCTTAGGAATGGGGTAGACAGTCTAAGGTTAAAGTTTTGGGGGTTTAGGGAAGAAATCAGAGTCAGGTAATGCATTCCAGGCTGTTACTGAAGTCATATTTTCTGCAATCGAGTTTGGAGCGGTTTACCTTGAATTTGTATCTATTGTTTGCTCATATATTGTTGTGGTTGAAGCTGAAGTAGTCATTGACAGGTAGGACATTGTGGCAGATAATTTTATGTACTACACTTATGTCAGACCAAAGTCAGCGTAGTTCTAAGTTGTCTAAGACCAAAATTTCAAGTGTGGTGGCATAAGGTATTTTATTGCGGGTAGAGGAACGGAGGACTCTTCTCATGAAATATCTCTGGACTCTCTCAATTGTATTAATGTCCGATATATAGTGCGGGTTCCAGACAGATGAGCTGTATTCGAGAATTGGCCTAGCAAATGTTTTGTATGCTCTAGTTAATAGTACAATATTACCAGAGAAGAAGCAATGCAAGATTAGGTTAGCAACTCTTAATGCCTTTTTGGCAATGTTGTTACAGTAGACTCTGGCACTTAGATCTTTAGATATGAGTACTCCAAGGTCCTTGACAGAGTGAGGGTCATCTACAAGGTCATGTCCATCTAATTTGTATTTTATGTTCTGATTTTTTTTTTTTTTTTTTTGCCAATCTGCAAGACTGAGCATTTGTTGGTTGAGATTTGAAGTTGCCACTTGTTAGACCAATCTGACACGTAGTCAAGGTCTTTTTGAAGGGTAGTTGCATTGTCAGTGGTGTTGAATAGTTTTACATCATCAGCGAAGAGAACACAGTTGCTTTTAATATGATCGCAAAGGTCATTTATATAAAATATGAAGAGTGTTGGACCTAAAATGCTGTCTTGGGGAACACCACTGTTAACAGGTACAGGATTTGATAGAGCACTTCCTATTTTCACCACTTGTTGTCTGTTTGACAGGAAGGCAGCTATCCATTTATGTAGGAGTCCAGAAATGCCATAGGACTTTAGTTTTAGAAGTAGTTTGTCGTGTACCGCTGAATTAAAGGCTTTACAGAAGTCTACATTGCGTCTATTGCTTTGCCCTGATCGAGATGTGTAGTCCATATGTTTTTGCAGTGTAGTAGTTGTAGATTACAGGATATTTTTTTTCTGAAACCAAATTATTTGTTGGAGAGTAGGTTGTTTGTCTCTAGGTGGAGGGTTATAGATTGGTTAATGATTGATTCCATGACTTTGCAGGTGATGCAACATAAAGAGATTGGTCTGTAATTTTCAACTTGGTGGGGTCTCCCTTTTTGAAGATAGGGATGACCGTGGCTTGTGACCATTGGTTGGGCAGGGAGCTGGTACTGAAAGATTTTTCAAAAATTATGCTTAGAGATTCTGCAATTGCAATAGAAAGCTTTTTTAAGAAGTAGGCACATAGTCCATCAGGTCCAATAGATAGATATGGTTTTAGACTGCATAGTGTCTTTTCAACATTGTCTTATGTAAAATCGATATGTATTAGATCATCATAATCATTGTAATTATTTATAGTACGACTGGGAAATATTGGCTATGTGTTGTTGCTGTTTACAAAGACTGTGTTAAAGAGGTTGGCTTTAATGGTTTCATCATTACAGTCTTTATCATTAAGTCCTTTTAGGGGTGGGATAGATCTCGGGTCTTTAAGTTTGTTGTTTACAAAATTATAGAAGGCACGGGTGGATTTTGTGCGCAGAATGTTTTCCTCTTGCTTGATGTGATAATTGGTGCATTCAGTCTTTATTTGTTGGCAGAAGTTTTTGTAGCGGCTTTTAAAGTTAGCTACATAGTTAGTTTTGTTTTTTCGCCAAAGAGATTTTTTTTCTGGATTGTAGCTTCCTTATTGTTATTGGTAATTTGTTTTTTCTGGTTTTGGGGCTTATTAGTTGTATGTATTGTAAAGTTTAATGATTCTTTTGACTTCGCGCAAGAAAATGTTGTAATGGTCATCAGCAGTATTACAGCCAGTGAATAGAATTTGCCAATCAAGAGATGAGAGTTCATGGTCTTTGAGATCATAGTTGGCTTTTTTAAAGTTATAACTGGGAATCCCATCATTATAATGATTTTTGTGGGGACGTATGTTGAGAGAAAAGTCAATCATGCTGTGGTTGTTGTTGGAAAAGGGTTCTTTTATTTGTAGTCCATAAATTGAGTTTAAACTGTTGCAGAAGATGAGATCAAGGCAGTTGTTGAGTCTAGTGTTGTTGGTTACTAGTTGATCAAGTCCCAGATTAGTTGCAGCATTGTACTGGGTTGTATGTATGGGTTCAGTTGTACATTTGTTTAGGATCCAATTAATAAGTGGTAGATTGAGGTCACCAAGAAAGATTGTGTGGGCAGGAGGCTGCTCATGTTAGTAGTGAAGTTAACTTGTTCGCATGTTTGATGTCGTAATCTGGGGCTCTGTAACATAGTAAGAGTCAAAATGTGTATTTAAGGACAGTTTGCAGACAATGGTCTCAGGAAGAGCAAGCTGCTGTGTAACTTGAATATTTTTTAGATGTAGGGACTTTTTGCAGAAGATAGCAACACCACCTCCTCTACAGATTTCACGATTGGACCGGTAAACATGATAGTCTCTTACTGTGGTAATGGAGACAGGGAGGGATGTATTCAGCCACGTTTCACAGACAAACATAATGTCGAGTATAGCCGTATTTAGTAAGAGGAGGAATTCAGGTATTTTATTTACAAGGCTTCTTGCGTTAAGTAGCTTGCATTTAAGGTCAGTAGCAGTTGTTATAGAGGTAATTAGGGGCATGTGTGCCTAGTTTTGGATGTTGGGGGGTTGGATGGTGGAGGATTGGGTGTTAGGATGTGGGTTGGAGGACTTACTTTTGATACAGTCGGCATGGTAGTCAATGTATAAATCAGTATCTCCTTGGTCTTGACATCTTTTAAATTCTGACCGGAGTTCACGGGAGCTCCGGGATTCTTTGCAGTATGGATAAGTCAGGACACGAGCACAAGTTTGTTATGATTGATGTTGGTTTTAGCTATGGAGTTTATGTTCTGCATATTATGTTCTGCATATTATGTCTGCATATTAACAGCCTCCATTCTTGAACAACTTTTGGGATTATTGTTTTCATTTTTTTCCTCCATTGCTGGAGTAAGGGCAGCTAGAATTAAACTACTATGATGCATTTTAGCATTAACTGTAGAAATAGGCTTAGGGTCTTTCAGGATATGGCTGTGGATGTGTAATTGGATGCAGCCAATTAAAAACCAAAAGGATAGATGGATGCTAAGGAAGATCCCTGTAGCATATTGATGCTATAGCAAAATGCTCATGGCTCAAAATAGGGGGCTATGAAGGATATAAAAATAATCCAGTTTTCCTTAGTTTAATCTTAATTGGCAAACTTGGCTCACATTTATTTATTTATTTCTCAAATTTAGATATTAAAACCACAGTACATTCCAAATCAGTAAAATGGGAATCAAGTAAAAACATGGATAAAATAAGTTAAAAATGAAAAGGCAACGGGAACACCTTCATAGCACTAACCATCCCAGGGATGCCTGAGCCCCACACAAATTGCCAGAGCCAGGTCTTCACTCTCTTCTGAAAGAGCAGGAGAATGGGGCCCACCACACCTCTAGGGGAAGAGGTGGAGCAGGGGCAACGACAGAGAATTCTTCAACCGACGGGTCCATAACTTACCTTTTCTGCCTGATTGGGTGAGATGGTTGATAGCATAGGAACAAGACAAATCCCTCAAGTAACCTCAGATTCCTTGGGTATATATAGTAAAGGTAAAGGTTCCCCTTGCACTTATGTGCTAGTCATTCCCGACTCTAGGGGTGGTGCTCATCTCCGTTTCAAAGCTGAAGAGCCAGCGCTGTCTGAAGAAATGTCCATGGTCATGTGGCCGGCATGACTAAATGCCAAAGGCGCATGGACCACTGTTACCTTCCCACCAAAGGTGGTCCCTATGTTACTACTTGCATTTTTTACGTGCTTTCGAACTGCTAGGTTGGCAAAAGCTGGGACAAGTAACGGGAGCTCACCCCGTTACGCGGCACTAGGGATTCAAACTGCTGAACTGCCAACCTTTCAATCAACAAGCTCAGCATCTTAGCCACTGAGCCACCACATCCCTTCCTGGTATATATACATATCATTATATCAATCTGTATTTCTCTTTTAAAGTTATTGCATAACTCTGCTCAGGTGTTCTGTACAAGGTTTGCCTATGAAAGAGGAAGAGCTGGGAAGAGCTCCCTAAAGGCTTTCCTTGCCCTATTTTACTACAATGCAGGAATGTTTTCATCTAATTAGTGAAGTTATATTGAGAGGGTGGAGCTAGTCTATTCATTCTTACATGTTCCTCCACATTCATCTGGGAAAAAAATTATGCTCAAAGACAGTTATGTTGCATGCCATCTAGAACAGAATTACATTCCATTGTTTATTATATTTTTATAACATAAATACTTTTTAACTTATATTAAAACATACCCAGCTGCCAATATATTGCAGTTACGCAGACACAAAAAGAAAAATTGCGAATAATGATTACCAAAAAAGCTTGGCTTTCCCTCACAGGGCTTTAAGCATTAAAATCCTTTTTGCAATTTTGCCCAGGTTGCTTAACTTTTAAGATGGCATCATATCTTACTTAGTTACTTACTTACTTACTTAGGCCACTATTTTGTACTTCGATTTACAGTATTGTTTTAATTGCTTTAGAAAATATAAAATGTTGCTGTAGTTTACTGTGATTGGATCTCTTGCTATATTAAGGCATGTTTTTTAATTTCTTGGATAGTCTTAATTTATTAATTTATCAGTAGTTAAGGAACTCTAGAGGCAAAGTTTAAATCTTGTTTATTTGATATAGTTAGAAAATTCAAAAGGCAAGCTTATAGCTCCTAAATTATACACAGACGTCAGTGATAAATAATGACTTTTTGCCAGAGATAGTTGACAAAAAGCAGACACTGTAAGATCATCATTCTTTAGGTTGCAAAACATTAAATTCTAGTTCTTTACTCCAGCCTTCCTATCTTGGCACCCTCTAGAAATACTAGACTACAGTTCCCAAAATTTTCCATCCATCTTGAAAATTGATTGCATATTTGTTTGGGAATAAGTCTCATTGAAGATTATAAGATTATAAGACTGATACTAATTCAAACACAGTGTTTATCCAGTTTGGTGTAATTAAAATATTTTTTGTCAATGATACTGAAGTAATGTGTGAATTTTAATGTTTCTTAGGACCCTAAAGTATTATTTATGACTTTATGATTTAACTGAATGAAATCTGTTGGATAAATATTCATTTTCAATAGATTAAAATTACCAACAAGAACTGTGCAACTATAAAATTCTTCATATACTATCCCCAGTTCTACCTGCCCAAAAATAATTAAAAGAGACCTATGATTAAGTGAACATTAGTCTTCAATGTTTTCAATCACTGTTATTTAAAATTTTCTTGATAGTGTCTACTTTGAAATAATCCTCTTTAAGATCTCTATTAATTGCCATACTGTAGAAATAATATGTACTTAAATTTGCATGGAATGAAAATTAATTTAAGTGGGGGGGTATTTAACACCTTGGAAAAGAAACAGAGGATAATTAATTGGCAATGTGTAAATCAAGGCAGACAGACACAGGACTGCTGCAGGGGTGGGTTCTTGGGTTCTACTTACCTTTACTACCGGTTCGCATCGCGCCTACGTGCTCTTCTGCGCATGCGCAGATCACCTAAAATGGCATCCGGGTCAGTGGGCAGAGCCTCCTGCCAGTTTTACTACCAGTTCTTGCGAACCAGTCCGAACCGGGGGCAACCCACTACTGGACTGTAAAGCAGCTTCCTAAGCAAAGGAGTTTATGTATGAGTAATGATAACAAACAATTGTATCATTTATTTTTACTTTATTACAATTCCACTGAATGTAATAATTATGGAAGTTCTTGTGTAGGTGTTGAGTCTTCCAGACTTCAGGATAGGGTGGAAATGGTTATGTTGGATACATCAAAGAAGGATGGTGGAGGTGCCTGATTGATTGATTGGTTGATTGAATTATTGATTGATTGATTGATTGATTGATTGATTGATTGATTGATTGAATGAATGAATGAATGAAACAAACAAACAAACAAACATCTCTGGAAAAGTGGCAAATGGTGAAAATCTATAAAGATCACTTCAGGAACAATAATGGGAATTGAAGCTCAAATTGCTTAGTCTTACTTTGTAGTTTTATCTGAGGTGGGGTGGAGGTTTTATTACATATTTTTAAAATTAACATTTTTGCTTCAGTAGGAAATAGCTGTGAAGACTGTTCACCCTCATTTACTTTGCCCTGTATCAGTGGTTCTCTTTTTCTTGAGGGATAGTCCAAGGACGAAGCAAAGAATTCCAGAGCCTTGCAGTGTTCTTCAGTGTTGATGGAGCATATTTTAAATATCTCATTTTTTCTGTTTAACAGTAACCAGTTGTTGGCTAGTTAAGCTTAATGTCATTAATAGGATCATACAAAATTTGCCAATCTCCACCATCTTTCCTTGTCAGTCCTTCTAGGCCCACCGAGTAATTCAACAAAACACTTAAGAAACAAAAGTGTAACATTCAAGCATCAAGACACAACCCTCAGTTCCTCTGATACTTGTTAATGAGAAACAATCTACATGTTAACCCTGAAGCTGACCTGGCCAAGGCCATTTTGAGGCTTCGGTGTTGCCACACTGGAGCTGAGGAGTAGGGAGGGGGGAATAGAGATAGCTGGGGTTTTGTAGCCACAACAGAATACTTTCTCCTGAGAACCAAGAACATTCCCACATGCCGGTTACCAGGCAACCGAATGGCACCTTGATTGGACCACGTGATTGATTGAAGAAGGGGAAAAACTTTTACTTTAATTAGGTGAAAACGGCGGGAACATTAAGAGTCAGTTTTCACCAGCCTGTGCCAATATGAGATATCCAGTAAAACTATTCTTTGAGGAATCTACCTGCCTTAGAGTTCTCATTGCAATGGGTGTATTACTTGGAACCCTGATATTACACTTGTGTCTAGTCAGCATGGACTCCTTTAAATAGATTTGCACAGTGGGTTTTTTTAATGCAAAATAACTTTTTTCTTGCATGGTACTTACAGCAAAGGCTACCTTTTTTTACTGCTGTAATTCAATAGCCTGCAGTTACTTCCTGAGATTTTCACCTGTTGTTTACTGCATAAGATCTGTTTGAAATTTATTTCAAAGGTTGACTTTACAGCTACTTAAATAACTGACAGTTCTTGTTACCTAATCTAACAGTTAAATAGGATAAACACACAAACCTTGGTAGATTGTGAGTTACAGGTTGAGAGTGGAGGTTAGCTCGTATGATACATTGTGAACATGTATTCTGTGTTTTAATATCAAATAACCCAAAAGCTTTCCTTATTCATATTTGCACTGGCTTAGCTGCTCTTCATGATATTTAACCATAGTTTTGTTCTCACAACTAGTGTGGTTATGAAATGCCTCACACAGGTCATGATAATTGCATACTGTGTTTCTGGTTTACCTGTTAAATTGGCTATCACTATGAAAACTTTGTCAGCGGTCAAATTATTGTCTTATGTCACAATAAGACAATAGAATCATGAGTCCTCTTTTTAAATATCAAAGTTAAGATCTACAGTGAAAAGGGCTGTGTATGATTTCGATACTTAAGTGAGTGCTTTGTGAATAATCATTCCATCTTTATAATACTAGGAAAAAACTAAATCACCTCTAACAAATTAGTGCCCATATACTGCAACTTTGTGTTTTTATTGAGAAATACTGTTGAGTCACAGTATTTCTCTGGTATTGAGTTGAAGCCCTATGCTATTTTCTTAGAAAACCTCTTTCTCTCTCTCTCTCTCTTTTTTTTTTTTTTTGCTTTAATTTATATGCTGCCCTTCTCCGGAGACTCAGGGCGGCTTACAATGCATTAAGCAATAGCCTTCATACTTTTGTATATTTATACAAAGTCAGCTTATTGCCCCCACAATCTGGGTCCTCATTTTACCTACCTTTGAAAGGATGGAAGGCTGAGTCAACCGTGAGCCTGGTGAGATTTGAACTTGCAGTAATTGCAAACAGCAGATGTTAATAACAATGCTTTAGTCCACTGTACTACAGGCTCTTGCACATATGCATTGCTGCTTCCCTCACTCATGTCTCTGTCAATGATGCATCAGTTGCTTTTTTGTTTAAAATAAAAATTCATGGCAGCCCTGATACTACTTCATTATTACAATGGGATCGCCCAATAAAGTAAATGTTGTAAACCATTGTGGGTGAGTATACTTCCTCCAGCTGCTTTTCAACTTTGTTTCCTTATTCATGTTTTATGTAGTACTGCAAACCATTTTAATTGCTACTTGTGCAAATATTGAACAATTGAGAAAATATTACAGTATCTTAAACTGTACTCCTTATATCATTTATTTATTTATTTAGTTATTAGAATTTTATGCCACCCATTTCCCTTATAAGATGACTCTGGTGAATATCAGTATTTACAAAATGACCACCTCACTGTTTGGCTTGAAATGGGAACCGCCTTTTTATTTTAAATATACAGTATAGTTCTTTCAAATATTTGATCAGAGGTTTTACAATTATGAAGACTGGAGTCCTCAACAAAGAAAAAAAAATCAAAATTTTCCACCTGGTATTTCTACATCAATCGGCAGAATCATACTGGAAGTTCTTTACTATTTACCATTGAAATTTGTATCTGAATATATCTAAATATTTACAGTACATTTTAAAAAATTTTCATTACCATCCAAATGTTGCAAGAGTCTTTGAATGACCTGTATTCATAAAGATTACTGGGAGTTCTCGACTTACAATAATAATTGTTCAAAGTTACAATGAAGTTACTACTGAGAAAAATTACTTATGATCATTTTTCATGCTTATAATCATTGTAGCATCTCCGTGATCACATGATCATAATTCAGATGCTGGACAATTGATTCGTATTTATGACAGTTGCAATGTCCCGGGGTCATGTGATGACCTTTTGTGACCTTCTGACAAATAAAGTTAATGGGGAAGTCAAATTACTTAATAACTGTGGCAAGAAAGATTGTAAAATGGAGCAAAACTCACTTAACAACTGTCTTGCTTAGCAAGTTTTGGGTTCAATTGTGGGCAAAATCGAGGACTATCTGTAATTAATCTTTGAAGGAGGAAAATTACCTTTTGAGCTATTTTCTGTAGTACTGACATCTTTCATTGTTGGAAGATGTAATCCTGCCTTGTTGTACTTTCCTGTCATTGGGCACAAGAAGCAATGATGTAGCCTGAGTTAGTATAAAGATGCTCCTCTTTCAGCTACTTTACTTTCCCGTTTGCCATCCTCTATCTAGCAAGGCTAATATACTTCCAGATTTATTTCACTGGAAGGTAAACAGTTTTGTCCTCCAAGGTACCTGAAACCTGTGAGTAGTATTTATAAGAGCAGTGAGCTGTGATAATGGACCCTACCAGCCACCCTATATTTAGGGAACACATTTGAATAGGAAACTATGTGCTTGGCTCCTCAAGAATACCACTATATTGGATAAAAGCCTGGAGACTGATATAAATTCCTCGAATAGCTGCATTAAATGACTTTCACTGATATCTTCCTCAATTAGTACTAATGAAAATGAGGTAGCTTTCTGCATGGCTCACAGCTCTTGGGATCCAACACTACGTATCTAAAGAAAAAAGAAAAAGCTGGAGCCAGCCTAGTAGCAGATTCATTGAACTGCTTTCAGTTTCTCAGTGCAATAATTGGAGGTCATGGTTAGAACTGAGCGATGGGATTAGACATTCTGTTTTTCATGGTAACTTTTCAATAACCTCATGGGCCGCTAGACTATCTCCTTGGAGTACAATATCCATATGATATCAGTGGAACACTTTAATCTGCCTGTTGTTTCCCAAACTACCTCTAAAGCAGTGATGAAATCCAAATTTTTTTACTACTGGTTTTATGGGCGTGGCTTGGTGGGCGTGGTGTGGCTTGGTGGGCATGGCAGGGGAAGGATACTGCAAAATCTCCATTCCCTCCCCATTACTGGGGGAAGGATATTGCAAAATCTCCATTCCCACCCCACTCTGGGGCCAGCCAGAGGTGGTATTTGCCAGTTCTCCTAACTACTCAAAATTTTCTCTACCGGTTCTCCAGAACCTGCTGGATTTCACCCCTGCTCTAAAGTCTTCCTCTCTTCCCCATTTTTTCTTCATTTCTAACTGTATTTCTGTACTAATGTTAAATTACTTAAAATATTTCAAGGAAACGCACATGACTCAGTGCAAAAGGTAGTATGATCACCTTCATTCCCTGGTTATTCCAGGAGAGGGAGAAAATTGCTTGAGAGATTTTATTCAGCTCCTCCTAACATACAGTTATTAATATATACTATGACTCTATTACAGTCAAAGATGCCATTGTTATTATATATATTTTAATTCATGCTTTGTAAACGGCTTGGAATCTTGGATACGATTTAGATCAGTGTTTCTCAACCTTGGCAACTTTAAGATGTATGGACTTCAACCCCAGACAGCATCTTTAAAATATTTAAGCTATTTAGTTCTGATATTATTATAAAAATAATATTGTCTTCTTTTAATGATTAATAACTTTCCATATTTACAGTCTTGGGTTCCTCCGTGTAAATATATTCTAAAGCAGGGGTGTCAAACTCACGGCCCATGGGCCAGATGCATCACGCACTGGCCATGCCCACCCCCAATTTAGCGAAGGAGAAAAAAGTTGTGATACGTCACATGACGATGTGTTGTCGCGAGTTTGACACCCCTGTTCTAAAGTAACAGATCATTGAATATTAGAAATGCAAATATTCATTACAAGTATTTTTACACCTTGATAATATATGCATTTTTACTGGGAAGTCCTGTTTAGTTTCGTGGGACTTATTCCAGGTAAATGATATGAACTTGCAATCTTACGATCACGCATTGTCCTCTCCCCCTATTGCCCCTCCAAGCACCTCAGAATTTACTCTTTATTTGGAGGGTGTCTCAGTTTTTATAAAGTAGGGGGTTCATGTTGGATGGAGGAGAATCTTATCTGTAATGGGTCTATTTTTATTGGTGGAAGGACCAGAGGTCAATCTTTAGCAGAGAATTGTTATTCCTAAATTGAAAAGAACAAACATTTATCTTTGCCTTTTTAAAATACATATTTCTGTTCTCGTGGGGAGAATTCAGAAAATACCATTGTAATTGAATCTGCTGCAATTGAATATTAGGCCCAGCTAATAGCTTCAAGAGTGAATGCCAACAGAATTACAATTCTGTCTTCATAATAACTGGTGTTTCTCCGGTGAGGCGTCACCAAATTAAAGTAATCATTCATTTCCAAATATGGTGCAGCAGTTTGCCCATTTCTGAACATCATGGCTTAGCCTTATCATTTGAATTCCTATGGAGATTTTTTACTCGTAATTCAACATTTAAAAATATTGTTTCGGACTCTAGATTCGTTATGTTTCATCACTCTTTCATAAGCAGTTAAGTGTCTAATAGTAACTACTATTGGATTAATTCATGCTCAGTACTAATTACTATTGCATAAGAATGTAGTTGTCAAATAAATAAATAAATAAATAAATAAATAAATAAATAAATAAATAAATAAATAAATATTTATCAACTGGTGTCAGATTACTCATAGATTACAGTGCTCTTTCAAGCACTGTAATGCATTTACTATATTTGTAAATCAGCAAATGCAGTTCTGTCGGCTGTATCAGTGGAGCTTTTCACATTTTGTATAAAAGTTGACTTTACTTTTGATTTAGCATATATTCCTCAGTATCAAATTCCAAAACAAGACTAAATAGCAATAGTAATTAACACAAAGATGTTACAGTGTGTGTTACTCCCATCAAGTTTCATAGTGATGGCAGAGACAGCAAAATTTCTGCTGGTCATGTGACATATATTGAGTCTCGAAATTAAGTCCATCTACACATAGGATATCCTACACATATCTGATACCCTCAAGATGGACTTCAGCTCCCAGAATCTCCCTGGCAACATGGTATTTTGTAGGAATAGGTCTAACATACTTGGAAAGCATTGGATGCAGATGTTTGATACCAAGGCATCCAGAATGATGGAGTTTTTGGAAAGCAGGCTGTAATAGTCAGCATTGTGGCTTTATGACTTATTGGTACATGAACAATCTTCCTGCATGCTCTAAAGAAATGGAAGTCAGCCAATGGTAGATTTTCCTCCCCATCCTCATGCCAAATTCACATCTGGAAAAATAACCAAAATGCAGCCCCCTCCCCTTTCACCATTTGGAAATGTCATTCAAGGGTGTGGTTTTTTTTCCTATTGTTTAAAAAAAAGCAGGGGGTAAATCATTGCTATTTTATTTATGACAATATTGATGTCATTTCCAGTTACAG
Organism: Pantherophis guttatus; assembly: GCF_059756535.1. Lineage (NCBI taxonomy): Eukaryota > Metazoa > Chordata > Lepidosauria > Squamata > Colubridae > Pantherophis > Pantherophis guttatus. The sequence goes on along the minus strand of NC_142063.1, from coordinate 199,720,413 downwards.
GCTGAACTTGATCAAGAATATCAAGACAAATTCAAAAGACTGCCACTGGAAATCTTGGAATTTGTTCAGGAAGCGATGAAAGGCAAAATCAGTGAGGATGGAGATCACAGCTCTACAACTTCTTCCCTGGCATCCGATGGTGGGAAATTGAACCACAAAGCACTGCAAAATGAAGAGCTAGAAGATAATCCAGGAAAAGTGTTTGATACACCTCTCTAACAGCTCCCACAAAGACCCCAATCTTAAATTTCTCTGACAGAGCAAGTTACCATGTTGTTCCCCAGGAATGTTCCTCTTTTTGAATGACCATTGGGCAGCTTCAGATAGGGAAGACCTATATTGGTATATTGTACTAATCCCTAAAACAAATGGGGTGGGTGTGGAAATTAAATCCTATTTGTAGGCCTTGTTTTTCTTTTTAGTTTAATGGCATAAACCAAGAGGTCGGTGTTGTTCTGGCCATATTTACACCAGTCATTTTTAAACCACGAGCAGGCTGGAGCATTCTTTGGGGACCAGTATGTTTTGTGCAGGTAAATGTGTTCACACCTCTTTATGAAACAAGAGTGGCACAATATTCCACCCACGGTTATCACAGTATCGGTAATTGTTTGTTTCTTCCTTGGCAACTACACCTTGAAAGCTTTCGTCATCTTAACAATGACACTTTGAGAAAAGAAACTTTTTTTTTCTTTAGCTTTCTGTGGAGTGATAGTTGGCTGTGCTGGTTGTGTCTCAACAGAGAATTATCAGTGTTAGTTCTCTGTAACTGTGGTAACTACTACTGTAGAATATATTCCCAAGCCAAAATCTCTTCAAGACATAGTAATGTAATTATACATGCTTCAGATGTGATATGAATTCACATATGTATATGCGCATTCTGTCTCTGTAAATCAAATGTGCAGGCAAGTTCTTGCTGAACTTTCCCTTGAGGTGAAATTAAAAGCTTTAGGAAAGAGACTCATACAGTCATCAGAGATAACTGATACTGTTATGAAATAATCATTGCACAATCAGAATCTTTCATTCAGACTTCTGTACTACTTTCAAATGCAGAATTCTTAAATGTTGCTTTCAACATTGACCTAATTATTAAAATGGTTTGTGCTATTATATCTTTCTTCTTTTCTTAATCTATGGAACGCATATGGAAATGCCATTTCCCAAGTGTATAGAAATATAGACGTTTCAAATCTAAAATATTTGTTAAAAAGAAAAGTATCAGAGAGATCTGATTAATTCTACCCTTTTATATAGTTAACCTTACAAAAGTTACAGTTCCACCCCCAGCATTCTTTACTGCTCTACCATGTGGATATTACCGAAACACTATATTTTGTTCTGATATTGGTAAAGAGTTGGAATACATAACAGCGTATATGTAGTTCGTTTTCCCTCAGGAGCTCAGTAAAAATAACTTATTTTATTTAAATGCAAGCAATAAATAGAGATCAAACAAAATAGAAATTGAATTAAATGCTAAGTGTACATAGGGAAACTAAAATTTTGGCTAAACAGTATTTTTTTTTCATTATTTACATCATGCATGAAGAAATGTTGCACATTGTTAAGAGTATATAAAAGATAAACTGCTTACATTTTATGGAGTAATTTAGAGGATATAATGGAAATGAAAAGTTTCATTTTGATTTTAAGAAAATGACTCCTATCATTTATTCTACTTTTGCACTTTGAATATCAATATTATTAATCATTAAATATAAAAACCTGGAAGGGTCAAAGTTTAATGCTGCATTTTCTAAGATAAAAGTTAAATAAATTTGTTTCGAGTTAGACAGGCTACAATAATCCAGTATTGATAACAGTTCTATAGGTATTTCTTTGCCATGCTTGTATACTGCAGTTTCAGACAAGTAGGAGAAACTCTGATAAGCTTTTTAATTTATGATGTAGAGTTACCAAGTTAATGGTTGACAGAGTAGTTGGTTTTCAGTACATTTGTAACTGATCATTGACTGTACTTACTTTTTTAATATCTGTACAGTGCCCCTTTTTGCAGTTGTAGTTTTAGTGTGTAATATTGTATATCTTGGCATTGTTAAAACTTGCAGTAATACATCATTTATCATGAATATTACTTGAAATAAAGTAAGGTAATGAAAAAGGAGTCTATGATGTGAGAGTCTTGTGCCTTCTATGTATTTGCCTTGTTATGTGTTGAACATGTCAAAATAATCTACTGTGGACATTTTGCTATAGAGAATAGAGCTGCATTGAATTACATTGGGCTCCACTGTATACTTCAGATACACTACTGAGAATTGTTTTAGCAGCTTAGGACAGACCTTCACACAGAGAATTTGGACATTTTAACTGTCAACATGGTTGTAAGAGATTTCTTTTAGATAGGGCTTGCTTTCATTTGAAACTAATGTTATTGAACATTGGTATAAATAATGTATGTGATTGGCTGATTGGAAATAGTGGTTTTGCTTTCACTTAGGAAAAAAAATCATTTAACATGTATATAATTTAATTTTACAGCCTTTAGATGCATAATTCACATTTTTGTAAGAACCCTATGCAATTTTGTGGCATGATGTTTCTTCCACTTGTAATTTATGTGCTTTCATCACAAAGCCAAATAAAATTTCTTAACATTATCGGTACTTATTGTCATAATTATCCAGATCCTAAACATCTTGGTGTTAGAAAATGTTTCCTTTTCCTGCACAGCTAGAGGACAGTTTTGTGTTTATTTCATGTTAGGAGCTATGTTGAAGTTGCCAACAAACCTAGCCATTGTTCCTCATGAATGTAGAGGAAACTTCGCCAATAAACATAGTTTATGTAGCCAAGAACCTTAGTTTATTGTTTGAGGCTTTCCAGGGGCTGTGGGATATTTGGCAAGCTATGGTTATTTTGCTCTTTAAATTTTTTCCCCCAGATTTAGCATCACTCATGTGTGGGGAGTGTCTCTATGAGGCACAAAAAGACACTAGAGAAGTGCTTGTAACCCATATGCTACAGGTTGCCTACCCTTAATTTTTAATAAGTGAGATGGTATGGCTGCCTCCTGAAATTATGGATTCTTTATTATCAGTCATGGTAACAGTTCTAATAGAAGTCCAAGTCCAAGATAAACGAAGGCTCTAACATCTTCTACAATCAAATCCTGTGACAATTAACTGTTGTTTGATAGTGAGATGGTCACCTTATAAATTTAATAAATAAATCAGATTCTTCAAGATATTCTGAGCAGAAAAGTTGTATGCAGTAAACAGAACAATCAATGAGGTTGTCTAGGAATAAGCTTAAAATCCAACAAGATATAAAGTAGGCAATCAGAAGCTCACTTCTGGATTCACTTTTACTCCAAGCACTAACTGTGTCCTGAGAAACAAGTTGAAATTTTACTGTATAATGTCATATTTAGAGACATGCAAAATTCCACTGAAGAAGATTCCTTAAGCATTGGCTTCCATTTGAAGTTAAGCACATAAAACAAGGGACATTTCAACTCTTCACACTATAATTTAGCTCTAAGTATACAACAACATTAAAGATTGATTTCAGAGATGTCTATATCTAATTGCCACAGCTGGAGTAATAGTTCAAAGAATATGCTTTGTTGAATTAGGCACAAAGTTTGATCTGGTTTGACCTTTTCTTTCTTACAGTGGGTTATCGGAAAATTATATAAAGCCACAAGCAGAGTTTAAAAACCGTAGGCTTGACACATTATTTTCTAGCAAGAAACTTGCATTGTGTGGGTTCCTCCCGGTTCGGTCCGGTTTGGCCGAGCCGGTAGCGGTGACGATATGACGTCACCGAACCGGTTCTCCCCCCCATCCTCCCCCCCCCACGTTATTCTTACCTTTTATTTGGTCCCACCCCCAATCTATTGCTGCCTCCTGAGTCCCAGCTGATGACTAGAGGGAAAAAAACTGTTTAAACTCTTGCCGGGGGGCTTCAAAGGGCCACCCTACAGCTGATCAGTGTTGAAAGCAAACAAATGAGTCGGGTCGTAAGTGCGAGGATTGGTCGTAAGTGCGAGGACCTTCCAGAAATGACTCTGACCAGCTAGCCACGCCCACCTAGTCACATGACCTCCAAGCCACACCCACAAAATAAGCCATGCCCACAGAACCGGTAGTAAAAAAATTTAGAACCCACCCCTGATTGTGTGCCTGAAAAATATTTTTGAATTTATGCCTGGCCTATTTAGCCATCATAATTGTTGATTAGACTTATGCTGTATCAAATATGTCTTAAATCTATTTTTTATGCGTCACTCTTCAGTATTTATCACTGTAACTTACGCAAAAGTATTCCATTAAGTTAGCTATATTTTAGGAAGCATTTCCTTCAGTACTTGAAACTACTGTTTAATAAAATGGAAACCCTATTCAACAATCTTGCATATATTCAAGAACGAAGAACAAGAAGTAGTAAAAAGGGCTAGGTTATTGTTTAAGTATATAAATATTCTCCTTTGCCCATCATGATTCAATCACCTACAATGGCAGTAATGGAAAAAGCTTTTTCATTCATGACTTTTGTTTCATTCATGCTTCATTTTTTCATCTGACATATTGTCTGTACACAAGAGACAAAGATCTCAGTATTTTTGATATAATTGAATTAGCTCTGGAGAAAACAAAAGCAATCTTAGAACCTACTTCAGGGTACGTGATAAATTCTCTTTCAAACAGTACTTCCATAGTTCCAACAGAAGCATTAGAGATTTTAATGCATCATACAAGAATTAGAGTGCTTCTTAGTGCCATGGTAATTGATAACATGATTGCTATCTTACTGTGTAGTACTGGAGCAACCAAGATCTAGGAAGATACTTGCACAATAGCAAGAAACAAAAGAAGAAAATTATTTAGCTATACCTAAATTTTATAACTAAGTCCACAACATGGAGCTTCCCAGGGCCTTTGACATGAAAAGCATCCCACATTCTTTCTGCCTCTTTGTACATACAATATTGCCTCTGTTCCCACTGCAAATGTTTTTAAAGGCTCTGGTCACTGAGCCTTTTAAAGAGTGGCTGTTTTCCCAAAAAAGTGGGCTCAATATCCACAGGATGCACTTAGTATAAAAAGCATGCTGTCAGTTGTTCTGGAATCATCAGTAGGAGGACTCTATAATTCCCAGGGTTCACAAGATTAGAGCTTTCCAAGAGATCAATAGCAACTACAAGATCAATAAATCAGGAAGGGCTGATAGAACAAGAGTAGGATACTGATGGGCACCTAATAGGTGTATGTAGGCGCTCCAGTTCTTATATAATTGGAATTTCCCCCCTTTTTGTCTTTAGGCCAAGAAATTTATGTTTTCTACTTCTAAAATCATTGAGTGAAATATTGTTTTTGTACCTTGTTTGCTATATATTATATAGGGATATAATATAATATATTATACATAATATATATTATATTAGGGATGCAGTGGCTCAGTGGCTAAGATGCTGAGTTTGTCGATCAAAAGTTCAGTGTTTGAATCCCTAGTGCCGCGTAACGGGGTGACGTGAGCTCCCGTTATTTGTCCCAGCTTCTGCAAACCTAGCAGTTCGAAAGCACGTAAAAAATGCAAGTAGAAAAATAGGGGCTTCCGGTGGCTCCGCGTTCCCCAAATGGACGCTCCTTTAGGAGCTCCAGCCCCGTGATTCCGTTTGCCGCTAGAACAGCGAAAATCAGCTGTTCTAACGGCTCGAAACTCTCCCCCAGGGAAAAAGGGGGGAGAAGAGCAGAAGGGTCAGGGTAGAGCTCCCCTAGACCCCCAGGCTTTTTTCTTTTTAAGCCTGGGGTTTGCAGGGTGAGAGTTCCCTGAAAGCCCTTCAGTGCTCCGGATCCGGGACAATTCTGCTTTAAGCAGAACAAGGGGTCGCAACCACACCAGCAGCGCAAATTTAAGGATTATGAGAAAATTCGAATCTGGATGCTGGCAGAGCAAATCAGGAGAACAGGAAATGCAAGTATTAAACTTTAACTCCGTTTAAAAGAAAAAGGAAAAAAGATGGCGCTTAAGGGCGTTTAAAACGAAAGTTACAAGTGAAAGTGATAGTTAAAGCTGCAACATTGTAAATATGGCAAAAAAAAAGATTTAAAGTGCTAGTGAAATGAAAAAGACTATGGTATTGATCTTAACTACTCTATACGTCTAAATTGTGTGGAAAATTATTGGATTTATTGACCTGATAGCTGAACAAATTTAAAAATAATTGAACTTTGGAAAAAAAAAAGAAAATGGCTGGCATCTTTGAAAGTGCTGAAGGACTATTATTACACACACCAGCAAATACACAAATAAGAGCTATAATACATGAAATTTTTGAGTTACAAACCACTGCTTTACTGGAAAGTCTTAAAGGTTTTTTTGATGAAAGGTCTCAGGAAGAGGAAACTGTTTTGACTCAAAACATGGAGACAAAGGAGAATATAGTATCACTTCAAGGCTTGTTAGACAGTAGTGAGCTGTTGGAACAAAATGGGGCAGAAATTCAGTTTAATGTGACTTTGGACAAAAAGGATGCTTTCCAGACCAAGAGGGGAAAGCAAAGGAATCTGGAAGAGTTTAATCAGGAGGACTTGAGAGAGATTTATGGGGGTTTCAAATTAAATGAAATAACTTTAAGAAGACAAAAACTTTTAAAGAGACATCAACCTCAGATCCAAATTTTAAAATTCTCGAAAATAAAAGCAGGAGGAGGAGCAATGCTGAAGAAGAAAGAATTATTGAAGAAAAAGGACTGGAAAAAATACAGAAAGAAGGGAAGAACCAAAGATTAATCTTTTTGGGGGAGGATTTTGGCAATAGGTTGAGAAGCTTAATTAAATTTGTATTTTTAAAGTTTATTCTAAGATAATAATATAAAGGAAGTGTGTTATTACAATTGGTTCCAATTGTAATAACTCTTAACTCTTGGCTTCTTAAGAGTTATCGAGGTAAAAATGATAGCTTTTTAAGAGTTATCAAGGTATTTAAATGGATAATTAAAAATTTGAGGGACACCTTTTTGAAGGGTTTGAAATTTATATTTTGAGAAATGACTTAATGTCCTATTGATATATTAAGAGATTTCTAAAATGTTTAACATAAGATTATAGTATTTTAAGAAGGTATATGAGATAAAATGTTTAAAGTTTTAAAATGTTTAATTTTATGAAGGATTAAAGAGGATAAATGTCTAATTTAGAACTTTATTAGGGAGCAATGTTGATTGAGGAAGAAGGACTGGAAAAAATATAGAAATGGTTTAAAAATTTAAGGGATAGTTTCCTGAAGGTTTTGAAATTTATATTTTGAGGAATGAACTAAGAAGGTCTTATTGATGTATTAAGAGGTTTTTTAAAATGTTTAATATAAGATTATATTATTTTACAAGGTATAGGTGATAAAATGTTTAAAGTTTTAAAATATTTAATTTAGAATTTTATTAGGGAGCAATGTTGAAAAAGAAAGGTGTTTGAGGGATGAAAATGAAATTTATCAATGTTTGTTAATGCTTGTAATATTGTTAAAGTTATTGGATTACATACCAAGAAAAAGGCTCTTATATTCAGGAAGAAAGAATTTAATCTAACTGACTTTGAGAATTTACAAAAGGGAGGTTGATGAATTTGCAAAAGAGGAGTTAAAGAGTGTGAGGGTGTTTTAAACTTTGTAGTAGGTTAATATATTTTAGCTTTTGCTTGTTAAATGTTATACCCTGTTTTTGCTCTGGGAAGTTGGGGGGGTGGGGAGGGGGGGAGGGTTGGGTTGGGATAAAATTGTTGATAAATGTGGGGAAAATGTTACAACAAATGAAATGATAATATCAGGAAAAAAGTTGTATTCAGATGATACACTGATTGATTGATTATATATTGTATGTATGCGTGTTTATAAAATAAAAACTTTTTAATAAAAAAAAGAAAAGAAAAATAGGGACCACCTTTGGTGGGAGGGCAACAGCGTTCCGTGCACCTTTGGTGTTTAGTCATGCCGGCCACATGACCACGGAGACGTCTTTGGACACCGCTGGCTCTTCAGCTTTGAAACTGAGATGAGCACCGCCCCCTAGAGTCGGGAACGACTAGCACATATGTGCAAGGGGAACCTTTATCTTTTATCTTTTACCTTGCTATATATGTTGCTTTTAGTGTAATGGAGACAAGTGTTTAATCCCTGGGTTTGGAATGAGTGTTTCATTCTGATATTTATAAATGCTTTAAAGATCATTTTGATCAGGGATCATATGGAGAAATTAAGTACCAATAAATAAAAGGTAATGTAGAATTAAATAAAAGAAATATCATTGCAAGCTATCTCAGTTCTTGCTTGACTGGAGATCGATCTCTCTCTCTCTCCCTCCCCCTCCCTCCTTCCCTCCCTCTCCCTCCCTCCCTCTCTCTTTTTATCTGAATGAATGACTATGTTGGGGTGTGTACAATTTGCTGTTACTAACAATCAGTAGTTTACAAAACAGAGCAAAACCATTGTTATGATTGTAACAATGTGGTCAAGCGCCTTCCACAGGCTTCTGGTTTTGTGTTTATTGTAACCCCTTGTTAACACGGGGATGTTTAGTGTTGGTGCGTCATAACTGTTATGTTTTAAAATGTATAAACTAGGGGTGAAATGTAAAATTTGTTACTACCGGTTCTGTGGGCGTGGCTTGGTGGGGGGGTGTAATGTGACTGGGTGGGCATGGACAATTTTTTTTTTTAACTTTTCAAAATTAAAGCTTTTTAAAAAATATCTCTCTGACGATCAGGCAACTCAGCTGGGATCGTCAGAGACTTTTCAAAGCATTTTTTTTACCACCTCTTCGGCCAAGAGGTTGCAGAAAAAAATGCTTTGAAAAGCCTCTGATGATCCCAGCTGAGCCGCACGATCATCAGTGGGTTTTTTTTTTTTTACTTTTAAAAGCATTTTTTTGTTGGAAGAGGTTGTAGAAAAAATGCTTTTAAAAGTTAAAAAAAAGCCTCTGATGATCGTGCGGCTCAACTGGACATGGGGGGGGGCGCAGGGATTTTTGCTACCGGTTCTCTGAACCACCCGCCACCATCGCTACCGGATCCGATCCGATCCGGTCCGAACTGGGAGCATTTCAGCAGGATAACAGCAATTTCTTGAGAGAGAATTTCTATTAAGGAGTACGCTGCCTAGATGTTTACACTGCACTTTTCTTCCAGCTATGTGGGTTTTTTTTTTCTTAAATTTATATGTAAAATGGGAAGAAAATGCCAGCATTTCTTTGTTTTAAAAGAAACATTTTTAGAACTCACTTACTTCTGGAGGCAGTTGAGGGCACCATATGGCTTTCTCACCAAGTTTTTATTACATTCACACAGTAAGAGCACACCTATGAGGCAATGTGTAAATTATGGATTACAGAACAGGCAAGATTATAAGAACCTCAAATGTTAAAATCAAAACATCTTGCTTTTTGGAATGAGCAAGAGAAACCAAGAGGGAACGATGCCTTTCAAGGCTACATCCTGGCTAAGGTGAACATCTGCTCCTGCTTTTCAGTCTCTGCGAAGTATTTCAAAGCTTGAATATCGAACCACATAAGATGTTTTTCTTACTCTTGGCTTTGAACCTGTAGAACAGTCACACATTTGGGGTAAGGATATTTATTACCCAACATTCCCAACCCCATGTTTGATTTTTGTATTAAAAGTAATGTATGTTTAGAATGTAATTTTGAAGGTTTTTTGTTGTTGTTTCCTTAGGAATAAATAGAACTCAAGCTGGCTTCTTGAATATTTCTTTTTCCTAAATGGCAGAACTATTAACCTTTTACTGCATTCCATTCATTAGAGAAGCCACTGACTGCAAAAGTCCATGGAAAAGTCCATGCTAAGAGTTAAGTTGAGATACAGTACTAGCTAGAAGACAAGTTTTGGCCTCTATACCTAGTTCTTCCCATGCTCCACAAAATGTGGTTTGAAAAAAATATTAAACTCCTGAGCTGTTAATATCAGGTGTTGGGGGTTTAAATTCTTCCTTTCTGTAGCCTGTTCAAGTACCAAGATGGCTGAGTGTTTAAGAACGTTGGGACTGTAGGTCCATGATGTACCTACTATGATGTATAGTGAGGAGCTTCCCTCAGCAAGATGGTGAAGATTAAAATTAGCCACCATGCTAAGTATACCTAAAGGTAAAGGTTCCCCTCGCACATATGTGCTAGACGTTCCCGACTCTAGGGGGTGGTGCTCATCTCCGTTTCAAAGCCGAAGAGCCAGCGCTGTCCGAAGACGTCTCTGTGGTTATGTGGCCGGCATGACTAAATGCCAAAGGCGCATGGAACACTGTTACCTTTCCACCAAAGGTAGTCCCTATTTGTGTACTTGCATTATTTACGTGCTTTCGAACTGCTAGGTTGGCAGAAGCTGGGACAAATAACGGGAGCTCACCCCGTTACGCAGCACTAGGGATTCAAACCACTGAACTTTCGATCGACAAGCTCAGCATCTTAGCCACTGAGCCACTGCCTCTGGAAATACCAAAAAGAAAAGTCACTGGTGTTTGGCATTCTGGCTCATTGATGAAACCATTGGATGGTGATGCCTAAGCAGACTGACAATGAAATCTGCCATTAAAACACAGAAAGCCTATGGAAATATATGTTTGAATGTTGTCCACTGTCTAGCCTATATATTGAAATGGGCAACTTTCTGGCAGAGAGCTGCATTGGAGATGTTTTGAGGGAAGACCCCACTCAGTGGAATTATGTTGATGCATAAATAATACATAAAAATAGCCAGATTGGTTTAATGGTTAAGACACTGGGCTGCACCCAAGAGACTGTGAGTTCTAGTCCTGCCTTAAGACATCAAAGTAGCTTGGCGATCTTGGGCCAGTCACTCTCTTTCAGCCCCAGGAAGGAGACAATATCAAACCACTTCTGAAACAATACAACAGGAATTTGTCCAGGCAATCACTAGGAGTCAAGACTGACTTAAAGACAGAGTAAAAAAACTCCACAAATGAGCAGATGAAGGGATTTTCCTTTGATTTTTAAAATTAAAAATTGTGCCAAGCTTCTCTTAGGTTATATGTTGTAATTTTCATGTGCTTTACATTTCATCAGTCAGCAGAGATTCAGAAGACCATACACTGCCCACTTCTGTTATGAAGAAACTATATGTTCAACTGTGATAGGATGACAAATGTATTAATAATAATCAGATGCAAGCCTACCTTTATTGGATTCATTATAAGATTATAAATACTCTTGTGACTAACATTAAGAAATACAAACTATTCACTGAATTCCAAGTGCTATCATGAGCCGCTTATATCTGATAGTTACAAAGTTCTTTAGAATGCTTAAAACTTCTAGATGGAGTTTATAAAACAGCTGGATTTGAATAAATTGCACAGGATTACCAAATCTCTCTTAACAGTTCAATTAGCAATGCCAAAATTGAGATGAAAGATTAAGTTGTTTAAATGGACTTACCTGTGTTTCAGCATTAGGCTTCCTACTTGAATTGTTTTTCTCCCTTTTCTTCAATGCAGTTATGTTGGCTTGCTATGGTTGTCACATAAATGGGGAGTTTGGGTGAAGCCAATTTTTAAAAAGCTAAAACTGCTTACAATGGGTGTGCCGGCATTTATTCCTTCCGCTTTTATTTTATTCTTTCTCAAAATGGACAGTCTCGATTAAGGAACCATTTCAGTTTATCAGTAGGAAATAATTTGCAAGCTGATCGTGCTTGCAGTTACTTGCCACATTGATAGTACTCCATTCAGATTATTCTGCAGCATTAGCTACTAAATACTATAGAAACAGGAATTCACTTTGATTGTAAAGCCAGTTTTGAAAAGCAGACAAAAAGTTGGACCGGAACAGCTTGTTTAGCCATTCATTCTGCTAATGCAGGATGAAGTCATACATTGGATTCTTATTTTGGTATGACCCAGAGAATGTTTAGAACGTGATAAGGCAGGCTTTCCAATTGGAAGGTAGCAAAAGTGGGACAGGATCCAAAAACCACTGGAGACCATCAGAGCCTGCTCAAGATGGACAAATTACATTTTAGGGGAAGAAAGTTAAAAGCCTTGTTACTGGTTTAGGATGTAGGGATTCCTTACTCATTAAGCAGGTTAGCAACCTTAGCGCAAAGGCCAATCTTTCTTCTCTACTCTCCATCCCTTTTCAGGTAGACAGTTGTGGCAAGGCAGGTTGGTTTCTTCCAGTACTATAAAGATACAATTCCTAGAGGGAGAGAGGGACTTCTTCAGATCTTGCCCACTATGAAAGAAGGGGTGGAAGAGCACATGGCTCATCTTTCTGTCCTTCAATGGGCAGGATCAGTAGAAAGACCAATGGGTCTGTACTGTCTTTCAGTCAGGCAGCATGTCCAAATGGTCAAATGGCCAGTCTCTTCTGATAGGTAACTGGAGGTGAGGTCACAATGATCCCTCCTCAAACATGCAACATCAGCATGACAGCAAATTGATCAATCTTATTTTCACTGAAGGAGGCAACAACAGTTGACCAGAAAATACAATATCTGTCTTTCTCTGAGTGGACAAAATCAAGAATCTGCTGGTGACAGTGTTTTCCCTGAGTTAAAGATGGACAAGAACACATGGGCAAAGCCATTCCTTCCCTTCAAACATGGTCAAGATGTAAAGTGAGTCACCAGGAAATGTTTTATTGCTATAGGTAAACCAACAAACTTGATATGCCAATGATATGATGCAGAAAACTGATAACAGAAGTAGGCTATGGGAATACCTCATTTGGCGGCTTGCACAGTGTTTCTTTAACACAACTGATGAGACAGAATGGTGGGAGGAGCAAAAAAAAATGTAGAGCTGATCAAGGCAGGAGTTTCATTTTATAATTGTATGGGGGGGGAAGGGCTGGAATAAATGCATGGAAAATTGATGTGACAAATGGTACATCAAGTCATTTGATCTATAAAGCTTCCACTTGAAATATGTGAAGCTCAGGAGAAAAGGAGGGACCAGATGGCACTTCCTGAGCTCAGGTGCAGTAGAGAGAAAGTAGAAAAAAAGAGCCAAGACAGGCATAAGTGGCATTTGGAAGGAAGGGAGCAGAGAGAGGCAGGAAAGAACATAACGTGACTCACATCATCCCAAGTAGCCTAGAGCAGTTCCAAGAATTTAAGAGCAGTTCCTGCTCCAAGCAACAACAGCTAATCAAGAAAGGATTCAAGAGGTCAAAACAAGGTAATGCGTCAAGCAAACAGCTGAGATTAAAATGAAAAGAAAGCAGTGCAGTTAAAACTCCAACCATGCTCCAAATAAAAGTAAAAAGGAACAGAATACAAAGACAAAAATGTTCAATGTATAGGAAGGGGGATCTGATATAGCTAGTGAAAAAACAGAAGGAAAGATCAGGTGATGATCCCCTGTAGTTAGAATTTTCACTGTATTCTCCCTCAGGTGCTCCTAACTGGAACTCACCCTATGGTATAATTAAACAAATACTAATTTGTTTTAGAATTTGGGATTTCTCTGGGGCTGGCTGGTAATGTTAATCAACCAGTGGGGATGCCAAGTTGCCAAGATTCTTATCCTCACCTCCCATCTGCCATCCTCAGTTTGGGGGTTGGACGGGATCATTAAGCTTCAATAAAACCTTTATTTTCTCCACCCCTTCGGTTTTAGTCCATGAAAGAGTTTACACATTAGCTCATATTTTATTATTATTATTGTTTTATAAATGAAAACAAAATGCCCATCTTGTTTAAGAATTTGAATAGCTCACGGAATTCAGTTTACAAGAAAGGATACAAGTGAGTACTTCACCCCTTATATCACCACCCTTCTTCCCATTTCTTGCAAATGACAGCTTGGCTACTTGCAAGGGAGCCTGGCATACTCATTGGAATGTACCATCCAATTTAGAACCTTGGAAGATCTAGGCTCCAATCATAGGACTGGCCCAAGACGTCTGCTGCAGATAGTTACCCTTCAAACTTGTGAAGGATGACAGTCCTGGAGGCACCAGGAATCAAGCTAGAACTGTCACCTCCAGTTGCCTGCACTTGTTTCTAATTATATGATATGCCTGAGAAGGATTATGATTTACCCACAAGTTCCCTAATCATAATTGGATCCCTATTTTTGCATGTTATTTGCTTCATATTGGGACTAAATGAACCTTTCTGGATCTCTCCTCCAGAAGAGAGGATTTGATCCTGTGATTGCAGAGGGACATTGCAAGCATTCAGAACCAGTTGAGCAAGTGTACCTTGGCAACTTCTAATATTAGATAACTTGTCAGGCTGCCATAAGAAACAATGGTTGGCTTCTACTTCAGATGAAAAGGAAACAACCAGAGTTTGTCCTCAGTTTATCCCGAGTCCAGAGTGAGATAGCCTTCCCCACTTCCTTCAATTTAGATGTGGTAATGAAGTCCCCATTTGTGTGTACAAGTGTGTGTGTTTAAAGCTTAGCCTGTCAGTTCTTTAAAAAATGGCAACTGGAGTGAGAGAACTGAATTGGCCAAAGGATATTTTGGGTGCTGTTGGGTCCTTTACAAACATAATGAACTGGTGCTGAGATGTGCTTTAATATATTAAACATTGGTCCATCATCTCTGTCCAATCCCATTCACTTACTCTTTCTGCATTTCTCTTGCCCATTTACTTTATGTCAGGTGTCAAACTGGCAGCCAGTGGGGTGGATGCACCACACACAGGCCACACCCACCCAATTCCGTGAATGGGGAAAATATTGTGAAAGTCATGTGACAGCAACATGATGCAGCGAGTTTGACACCTATACTCTATGTATTTGTGTCTCTCTGTGTGTGTGCACATCTGCTATCCTTTGAATATTAGATTCCTGGTGGTAATTGCCCTGCTTTACTAATTAACTGTTTGTCATCTCTTATTTTTATTGATGATGGTAATGGTAAACCACCTCAAATCTTTATGAAGGGGACAGTATCAATACACATATATTTGTGTTTACATGGGCGTAATAGGGATACGGAAAATATTCACAGTTAAAAACTGTACCCTTAAAACAATTGTTTTGAATGCTTCAAATTGGGAATAAGTATGATGTGCCAAGAAGATTTTTCCTCTAAAGAAGGACATTGTATTTTAGCAATAGTAGTAGCAATAGCAATAGCACTTAGGCATATATACCGCTTCACAGTGCTTTACAGCCCTCTGTAAGCAGTTTACAGAGTCAACATATTGCCCCCAACAATCTGGGTCCTCATTTTACCCACCTCGGAAGGATGGAAGGCTGAGTCAATCTTGAGTCCCATCAGGATCGAACTCCTGGCAATGGGCAGAGTTTGCCTGCAATACTGCATTCTAACCACTGCTCCTTTTCAGGGCTCCTTTTCATATTGTTTTGATTAATTGAAGGTCCTGCAACTGGACAATTAAAAAAATACCATGCAGACCCAGGGAATACCTTAGGCAATAATGCAGGAGACATCACATCCATCCTTGCTGCCATTGGTTGAACCTAACCTTCAACCAGAATCAATCTTTTTATACATTATATTTGTTATTTTGTATCGTGCACTGTTGTATGAACAAGGATAGCTTTTGGCCTTTTGTGTGACACATTTTCTGGAACTGAAAAATGTTATTCTATTATTCCCCAGTGCTCTGTGGTCAAGGCTAAGCATTTCTAATTCCTTTAATCTTCAATCCCAGTCTAATATATCGTCCCTAATGATTCTTATTGCTCTTTTTGATCATCTCCCACTTCAATCCTTCTTAAAGTTTGGTATCTATAACTAAGGATAATATTCAAGGTGAGGGCTTCAGAATCTGGAACAGAGTAGAATAGTTACTTTCTTTGATTTAGAAATGTTTCTCTTGATGCAACTTAAAATTGCACTTGCTTTTTCGCCCTTTTGGTCATCATCATGCTACTGACTGATATTTATTTTGTAATCAATTATTATTCCACGTTAGTATTGCCAAGCCTTCTGTTCTGTGTAATTGATTTTTGTTTTCTTAAGGAAAAACTTTGCATTTGCCTCATTTTACCTATTTCTCAATTTCTCTTTTATAGGGGATTAGCAATGCTGCATTGCATCTCATTTACAAAGTTGATTTCTTCATCCCATCCATTAACAAAAAATCTTTGTCAGTTGGAAATCTCAGAATGAATCTCAGAATGAATCTGGTAACGTTCTGGTTTCAACAAAGGAACATTGATAAGCACCAGTTTTCCTTCTGAACCATCCATTTCGTACTTATGCCCCTTTCCAGACAAGCTTATTAATCAAAATGATATGCAACACAGCTCTCCATATTTCTCTAAAATAAAGATATAGAGTAACTAAACCAGGGGTGAAATTCAGCAGGTTCTGACAGGTTCTGGATAACCGGTAGCAGAAATTTTGAGTAGTTCGGAGAACCGGCAAATACTACCTCTGGCTGGCCCCAGAATGGAGATTTTGCAATATCCTTCCCTCAGGAGTGGGGAGGGAATGGGGATTTTGCAGTATCCTTCCCCTGCCACGCCCACCAAGCCACACCATGCCCACCAAGCCACGCCCACAGAACTGGTAGTAAAAAAAATTGAATTCCACCACTGAACTATACCATTTCCACAACCTACGTACTACGATATCTCATCAAAACTGAGATAAGATTAGGCTGGCATCTAAGATAAGGTTCTTGGCAAATTGAGGGTGTCCTTTCAAGAGGTTTATAGATTAATCACTGTTATCTGATGGCAGATATCTCCTTAAAACAGAAGAGTAAGCCAAATCAAGTGTCTTGAACTTTGCTGTCAGAGCACCAAATGCAAAAGTCTGGAGTGTCCCTGTGCATCAGGAAAAGACACGCTGTTAGTGTAATGTTTTCAAGTCTTGAAATTGCAAAAAAAAAGTGTCCTTTGCTTCTTGAAATTTGTCTGCAGCCTGCCAAATACGAAAACATGTAATTTAGGTGTGTACTGGAAGAAGCCACAAGCCAGTAGCCAGGCAAGTGTGATTGTCATTGTTACATTGTTTACGGGCTATGCTGAAGTTAGTCCATTGTTGCTGCTTGCATGTGTCAAAGCTCTGTTTTTTGTCTGTGGAGGCAATAATATTTTAGAAAGGGTGCTGAAATATTGTATCACTGTTTGTCATGTGAACAGTTTCTGCATTCTCTTGAGACACCAAAAGTCTACCTCAAATACAGCCTGAAGATTTTATCCCATGTTAGACTTGCAGATTTTAGATTATTTCAGTTTAAAGGAGAGGATACCGAGCCAACATATAACATTTTACCTTTTGCAAAATAAAATTTTGGGATCTACCAAACTTAACTTTATGATGGCGTCAAAGTTGCCAATGAAGAGAAGGTATCACTGACCATTGCTGTTTCAGCTACCAAAATTCTATAAAGAGCACAATGTTAGGTAGATAATTTTTTAAAAAAAACATCTATTAGGATTCTCAGTTCGGTCAGATAAAATATATATAAGGAAGTTGCATTTAATTTTTTTTTATTTTTTTATTTTTTAAATAATTTTTATTATTAAATAACATTACAAACAACATATACAATACTTCACCCTGTGCTATACATAAGAAAGGAAGATTTGGTTCTTCGGATATATCCTCATGATTGCCAAAATCCACGTTCTCGGGGTACAGGTACCAAAGCATCCAATTTTCCCAGCGGATAGTCCACGAATGGTTTCCAAATTTTCCAGAAAATATTTTCTTTATAGTCACCATTTCTAATTTTAATATCGCATGTCATTTTATCATTTAAAGCTAATTTCCACATTTCACAATACCATTCTTCTATTCTAAAATTCAC
Source organism: Pantherophis guttatus (assembly GCF_059756535.1). Classification (NCBI taxonomy): domain Eukaryota; kingdom Metazoa; phylum Chordata; class Lepidosauria; order Squamata; family Colubridae; genus Pantherophis; species Pantherophis guttatus. Next base: position 199,702,675 of record NC_142063.1, on the reverse strand, counting down.
ATCTAATTTCCAATATCTGGCTATTATAATTCTACCCATTATAATCATAATTCTAATCAATTCTTTCTCATATTTTGTTGGTTCTATTTCCTTAATTATCAACAGTAATATAGTTTCTGGTCTCAATATTATTGCTTTCCCCATCATTTCAAATATCATTTTCTCCAATTGTTGCCAAAACTTTTTAACTTTATCACATTTGTACCACATATGTTCATAAGTCCCTAATTCCATATCACATCTCCAACATTGTTTACTAATTTTGTTATCCATCAATGACAATCTTAATGGAGTCAGATACCATTTCCAAACAACCTTATAATTATGCTCTTTAATCCTGAAGACAGATAAAGTCTTCATAATTCTACTCTTCCAATTCACATTCCAATCTAAATCTGATATTTTAATATTAAGTTCTTTTTCCCAATTCATCTTCATCACCCTTTGTGGTTTTCCATCAAAATTTATAATCTTATATATCTTACTAACAAGTCCCTTTAGCCTAATTTCATCTTTCATAATTTGGAATACTAAATGTTCCAAATGTTCAAATTCAGTTTTACTTCTACTTATCGAACAATTGTCCCTTACTTTCTTAGTCCATTTTTCTATCTGTATTTTTTCAAACCAGCCTAAACCCAATTTTTCAATGATTTCTTTTTTCCTCCTTTCATTTTCTGAAGTTTTTAACCAATCTATTATGATTTGTATATTTTCATCTTCCATTACCCTATCACGATTTATATTAGTTTTAATCGGCCAATTTTCAATTGTCTTCCCTAAGAAAATTATATCTAGAATTAAAATTTTAACAAATTTATTCCAAATTTTACTCAATCCCTTTAACCAATAGCTATTAATTACACATTTTGATTTTGATTTATCTAAAAACATGTTGAGCCAAATCTCTTAATGTCTTTTAATTCTAAATCTCTCCAATGACTATCTTCACCTTTAAATATTTTTACCACAGTCAGAATAGCATAAGCCCAATAATAATTGAGTAGTTTAGGGATTCCTAATCCACCTTCCTTTTGATTTTGATACCACATTTTCTTCACTAATCTAGGTCTTTTCCCACCATTGCAAAATTTATCCAATTTCTTCTGATATCCTTCAATATCTTTCTCTGTCAAGTTTAACGGCAACATCTCAAATAAAAAATTAAACTTTGGCAACAACATCATCTTACACATTGCAATTCTACCAAACCAAGACAACTTTATCATTTTATATTTATCTATCTTTTTCTCAATTTCATTCATCACCATGTCATAATTTAGTTTTTTCATTTCTTTAACTTTGAGTGAAAGTGTTATGCCCAAATATTTCAATGTATTTTTAATCCTTATCCCAAGTTGTTCTTGCATATTCTCCCACTCCTTACCATTATTATTCATTAATAGTTCAGATTTTGACCAGTTTATTTTCAAACCTGTCATTTCCTCAAATTCTTCCAAATGCTTATGTATCTTTTTCAAATCTTTCTCTATATCTTTCAAAATAATCAAAGTATCATCCGCATACAGATTTATCTTATATCCCTTATACCCTTCCAATTCTTCATCTTTTTCTATCATTTTAGTCAAAATTTCCATAACTAATAAAAACAATGTTGGAGACAGGGGACATTCTTGTCTCGTACCCACTTCCAATCTTATCTCTTCTGTCAACCTTCCGTTCACCTTCACTCTTGCACTACTTTTTTGATACAGTTTTGAAATAACATGTATAAACTTATTACCAAAACCTAGTACCTCAACGATTGTTTTAATAGTTTCCCATTGTACAGAGTCAAAAGCTTTAAAAATATCTAATGATACTATACCTATTTTATCAGCATTATATTCAGCAACATCTATAATATTTAATACTCTTCTGACAATATCACTCATGTATCTACCCTTCACAAAGCCTACTTGGTTATAACTTATAAATCTATCTATAAATCTACTTAATCTATTACTTATAATGGCGGTAAATATCTTTGCATCTTGATTAATTAAAGAGATGGGCCGATAGGACTCAATCCTTTCTAAATCTTTATCTGGTTTAGGGATTATAGATATCACCGTTCTATTCCATGACAACGGAACTTCTCCACCATGTAAAATTCCATTAAATAATTTTTGCAATTTTGGTATTATTATTTCCTTAAATTCTTTATAAAACTCAGCAGGTAATCCATCTTCACCTGGAGCTTTCCCTAATTTTATTTTTTGTATTACTCCATTAAACTCGTCTTGTGTTATATCTTCTTCCATCAAGTCTTTATATGTTTGGTCAATTTTCACAACATGTTTTTCTAAATAACTTCTCAGTTTTTCCCGATCAATTAATTTTTTCGAATATAAATTTTGAAAAAAGTTCCTGACCACTTCGCATTTTTCTAATTTTTTATAGCATCTTATACCCTTATCATCTATCAATTATTTCAGTTTAAAGGAGAGGATACCGAGCCAACATATAACATTTTACCTTTTGCAGAATAAAATATTGGGATCTACCAAACTTAACTTTATGATGGCGTCAAAGTTGCCAATGAAGAGAAGGTATCACTGACCATTGCTGTTTCAGCTACCAAAATTTTATAAAGAGCACAATGTTAGGTAGATAATTTTTTAAAAAAAACATCTATTAGGATTCTCAGTTCGGTCAGATAAAATATATATAAGGAAGTTGCATTTAATTCATTTATGAGGGAAGTTGTGCTGAGAGCTATATATAAAGGCTCAGATGTAAGAACATTGCACAGAAAAATATGAAATGGTGGTAAAAGATTAATATTGTTATGTATTTCCTCTTATGTTTAATGATTTGTAAAACTGATTAATATAGAGAGAGAGGCCACATGAAAACAGGGAAGATTTCCACCCATCTTCCCCAGCCAGCAGAGATCATGTTCAAGGGAATTGGTTTAAAGTAGTCATCAAAGAGCAGTAATAAGTAGCTTAATGCAAAAAATAAATGACAAAATAAACTACGCAAGTCAGGAACACTGACTGAACGTAGTTTATGCTTATGTGAGCTGTTACGATGTAAGATAATGAATTTCATGGCTCTACATTTCACTTTTTTCTTCGCCTACCAAAGAAATCAAAGTGAATCCACCACATAATCTGGAGGGGGGAAAAATCAGGCATTTTCAGTAACCAGGGTAACAAATTCCTCAGCCCTCCACTTTTCCAGCGCTGAAAAATAGCAATTCCCTCCAAGAGGTTAATGGCAATGATCTGCTTTTCTGCTTTCTAAAGGTGATGACAGATTTCACGAGTCTTCTGGACAACTTCAAATGTTTCTCTACCCTGACAGGGTGACAAACTATTTCTCCTGGGAAAGAATAAAGAAGCGCTATTGTGTCCACTAATTAAGTTTACGGCTCTTCCTCAGGAGAACTTTGACAAAAGATCCTTGAATTGTTTACAATCATTATGACAGGTTGTTAATTGATTTTGTATTTATTTAAAAGGGCCCGATGTTGGGAGAGCATTTAAACGTTGCTCCTTAGGCAAAGGATCTTTCGGTGCAGACACATTTAGTACAGCTCACGGTTTCCCATTAATAATTCACCTTCAATCATGGACTAACACAGGATTGTCATTTGTGGAGATATAGCCAGGTGGCCTTCTGCACGGTTGCACAGACATAGCAACTGAAATGTTTCTGACTGCAACCGGTATTTGAAAATTATCACTATATAGTCCTCCACAAATTGTGTGCATTCAGCTGAAACAGGAGAAAGGGGCTGTTTTTTCCATAGGACTCATTCTAGTTTCAAATATTTCAGACAGTTCCCTGAAATTTAAGTATGTCTTTTTTCTGTCAGCATGCAGCCTAAAATTTCCTTGGTGTTAGTTTGTTGAAATCCTTTCCCCAGAAATTCCAGTTATAGGCTCGATCATATTTACCTTTTCTTTTTGTAGGATTATGAGACCTCCAACATTTTGTGATTCCTTCTACTTTAATCTCATTGACCTATTTTACTGGATCAGTCAGAGAAGAGATAGCCAGATCCCGTCCTTCCATCCTCTCTCTTCTGAAACTGGACATGGTTAACAAGCAATTTGGGAATATAAAGGAGATGCCATTTTTCTTTTACTATTCATTCCTGTTTCTGAAATTTGTTTCATGACGGCATCATTCACATTCTTTCTTCTTTTGGCAGTGCAGTTTTTCTCTCCAATTATTTTTACCCAGATGCTCTCCACTGGCTTTCTCAGATGCATGGTACATTGAATTGCTTCTTCAGTTGCATTTATATACTTGAATTATTCAGTTTTTGCATTTCAATAATGCTAATTATCCCACCAAAGCTCAATTATGTCTATCAATCTACAATTGTTTCTATACTTAGATATGAAGCTCCCTTACTGACATTTGCATAGTCACTCTGGGATTTGTTTTTGGGGAGGAGGGGGGATATTGTGTTCCATAGTCAACTTCCATACAAAAGGCACAGTGGCGGAAATATGCATAGATATGAAGATGGATGGATGGATAGATGGACAGATGGATGGATGGACAGACACATGGAGGGATGGGTGATGATAACTAGCTTACCATTGCACTCAATGTTGCTAATATATTTGCCCCAAGCAGGTCATTAATCCCAAATTAAGAAAAACAGTGAAGAAAGAGACCAAGTTGAAAAAGCCATGGTACAAGAACAAAATGGAGGTTGTGTGAATATATTTTGATTGTGAAGTGTTCTTGTTGGTCTCATTGTTTTCCTCATCCACATACTTATGTATCTGTAAATACTTATGTATCTGTAAATCACTAGCATGTTACATGTTAAGTCCATTGCTACTGAGTCTGTACTTTATTGAGATATGTTTATAGTTTCCTGTTCTGCTTTTGTATTGAATCCTATTCCCAGTTTGTGCTGCCCATTTATTCATTTATCCCTTCTTGCTGCGTTTAGTCAGTTGTGTGACACACACAGAGCCAGCTGCAAGCAACTACACTAACAGATGTAACTGTTCCCCAAAATGTTCATAATATGCTGCACATAAGAGGCAAGGAAATCTGAGATCAAGGAGCTTGATATTTAAAGAAAAAAAAAATAGTTGGCAAGCTCTGTCATACGCCGTCCTTTGACTTTTCATTCACCTTACTATTTTGTTCCTCAAGTCTTTGATCTGTCTCCATCAACCCCAATTCTCTCCCTCAATCTTCTCTCCCTTGGATCCAGGGAGAAATAATAACAGAATAATCATATCGAGCCAGCATTACTTTTAAAAACAGTAGCATTTGTCCCTGAGGAATTAATAAAGAAATGATTGAACGGCTCAACCTCTCTTTTCAAGATCACTTGATTACATCTCCAGATAGTTGATAGTCTATGGCACAGGTGTCAAACTCGCACCGTCACATTGCTGTCACATGACGTATCGTGACATTTTTTCCCCCTTCGCAGAGCTGGGGTGGGCATGGCCTACATGTGACGCATCTGGCCTGCAGGGCAAGCCATCAGTTTGACACACCTGATCTATGGGAACCAGGACAAGAATTCTTCAATGTGAAACAAGTTACCTGATAGAAAACTCCATTGGGCTCAGACTGGCCCAAAGTTAGTATAAAAGGCCATTGCATTAGAAAATTGATTTCAACTATCAAGTATTTCCAAGAAAGTAACACATTGCTTTCTAGGTCTTTCACTTAGGCCCCTTTAAAAATGGGAATTTTTGTATCTGTTTTATTACTTATCCCTGGTGACTGAGATTATCTTAGTCCATTTTCTGTTCTGAAGAAGCAAAAGTCTTACTCACCTGCTTTAAAGGACAATGACTTATGTTGAGTATGTAACACATCCACTTTTCTTCTCTTGTTGCTCCTTGGCTGTATTAATTTACTTTTTAAAAGCGTAACAGAACAACAATCAATATATGTGAAGTGCAAAGGCAAACTTGCTGATGCGGCCACCTCATAATTCTCACATTGGGTGATGCTCCATTTCCTACTGACCTTTGAGATAACAATTCCTATTGGCTAGAGTTAGATGGAAGGTTCTCTGGGGTTTCCCAGCCATGAATAATATATAGCATTTTCTAAGTGAGCATAGCAGCATTAATTACGACAATCAATGGCAACATTCATAAACCATGAACCTATGATCTTCCTAATGTATAGCAGTGCTCCTCTTTTCAGCATTTACTGACATTTCTAAACGGATTTATTCTGAGGACATTAGCACATGCTTACTATGGCTTTCTAAAAGCACTCCCTTTTCTTTGTGATTTATATCCCAGCCAGTGCATAATTCCTGACTCATTTGCACTCAGCTTGGAAAAATGTGGGCTACAACCCAATGAATTGCAGTTAACAGGTGACACATGAGCTGGTGCTAATCAGTATTAGAGCTGCTGACCTGGTCCATAAATATACATTTGTTGATTGTTCATGCAGTCCAAGAAAAACATGTAGTTGTAGATGTCTATGGAGATTCTCAGTCATTCAAGTCATGGTTGCCCCAAAGGTGCTTTTTCAAAAGCTAACTGGACTTTGTTTTTCCTTGAAAACATTTTGCTTCTCATCCAAGAAGCTTCTTCAGTTCTCCAACATTCAGTCAGAACGGAGATAGATGAGAAATGAAACATCTTCAAGGAAAAACATTGCTGCATTTCTGTATTTGTACTTTCTGTATATTTACGCAAAAGGAAGATAGAAATTCTTGATGATCATAGTTACTGAATTCAAGCAGGTATCACAGGGGAAGAACTAATATTTACTTATCAATAAAGATGGTTAGGATGTTGGATGATATTGTGACAAGAAGTGATCCATTTGTGTTCTATGATGTTTTCATACAGGTCATGAATAACGTAAACTAAAAAAAATGTATGTTTTCTTAATATATATGTGAATTAATTGTCACCACTTCAAGCAGAATTCCAGCCATCTACACTCAACAATAGACAGTTCTGCTTTTTGATGAACTGTTTTCTCTTTAACTCATGTTGGCTATAGAAGTCTTTGAGCCCTATTTAACTCTACAGAGGAGAAACTTCTAGTAAATTACTCTGAAACCAAACTCATGTCTTTTTCTAAGGATCTTGTACACTGTAAGGTTTGATGGCAGATAAACAATAACACAAAATTGTTAAGGCCATACTAGATTTCTTCCATAAGCAGAGAAGTACATAACTGTTGGACACAACTCTTTAAAGCCGATTCATCTCCCAGATGTTAAATGGCTCTCAGATATGTACTACTTAATAACTTAAGCACCATCCAGTCCAGATTCCTAATGGCATTCTTTCATGTACATAACTGCATTCCAAATGTAGGAATCTAGGATGATAATCCCATTGGACTCAAGTTTCTATGGAGTTATCCAGGTCATGGCTGTCCCAAAGGTGCTTTTCCAAAAAGCAATTGGACTTTGTTGGTTTTTCCATGAAGATTGAGGAAGCTTTTTAGATGAGAAGTGAAGCGTCTTCAAGAAAAAACAAAGAAAGTCCAGTTAATTTTTAGAAAAGTACCTTTAGGACATTGGACTCAAGGTTCTCCATAATGCTGGCTCTACTTTTCAGCTTAAATTATACCTTTTAGAATTCTCTAGCCATGAGGTTTCTGACCATTTTTCTTCTTCCTGAAAACCAGAATCCAGTCTGATCATATCGGGGTAACTTGTTGTCTCAAGCTCTGGTGGCCATAATGTACAGTAAGTCAGTAAGAACTAAAGACACAATTTGTCAGTAGGTCTTTAGTATAGCTATCCAAGAAGATCAGGGTTATCTTTAGTTTATTTTCCGTTTAACCAAAGTTCCAGCTGCTGTGTATTGTTTACATATGTTTCATTGTTTGGGTGGGGGGTGGGGGCGTTACTTGCTAAAAGATATTTAGATTTTTATTCTTATATTGTGCTTTGTTTGTTTTTAAGTATTGAGAACCATTGTGAGATGGGTGGCCATCCAAATCAGTGAAACAAATTAAATATGTACATCTACTAGCAGGATATAAATTGGAAACACTTCACAATAGTAAATTATTTATTCAGTATTATTATCTGTCCAACATAGGGTAGATCTCTCTCTTTAGCCCTCTTTAATCTTATCCGCCATGATATTGGAAGGAAGTATCACAATGCCACATCCACAGAATGAATTTGTTCTTGCCCATGTGTTTTCTATAGCAATTTGCTTCTTACTCTCATAATTCTGCTTGCAGTCAGAAATTCTACCTATTCCAAGGATGACTTTGTTTGCTTATCAGGCAAGAAAGTTAACATCTCCAAAACACTTGCAAAATTACTTACAGCTGCTTTATACCGAGATCTATTATCTTCATTTTAGAATTTATGATCAAGTAAAAAATTATGCTCAGTGTCTTGTTTATATGCTTTTTATTGCATGTGACTAGTCACTGATTGCAATAAAGTTATGCACACAATTAAACATTAAATGCTTTTGGATGTAAGAAGTCAAGCAAGGAAACTTACTGAAAAAAGACCTTATAATACAATTAAGTTCACAATCTCCTAGCTGCATAAATAAGAATAGCACAATTTAATTTTATTTGTGTGTTCATTCATTTATAAATTGTTAGGTCACACATCTATGGTAAGGCTAAAGAATATCTGGAAAGATATAGGAGTTGTGTTATGTTGTTGTTATAGTTGTTTTATAAAAAGAATAAATGGAGACGACTAGCACATATGTGCAAGGGGAACCTTTACCTTTTATAAAAAGATATAGGAATTGTGTGTGCATAATAAAGTTATGCACAGATTTAAGTATTAAATGCTTTTGCATGTAAGAAGTCAAGCAAGGAAATTGATTGGAAAAAAAACTTCATAGTATAATAAAGTTCATAATCTCATAGCTGCATAAATAAGAGATAGCACAATTTAATTTAATTTTTCTGTCCATTCGTTTATTAATTGTTATGACTCACGTCTATGAAACAAAATGTTAAAAAGTGATGATATTTATGTAGTTACTACCAAGCATATCTAAATTATATTAAAGTAACCAAAATACTGTATATTTACAATCCCACAGGCATGTCACAACTTTTGAGCACACCTAATATTTGGAAGCTGAAGGTTGAAAAATTTGACATGTCCTAAAATAAAGAGTTATCTGAAAAGATATATGAGTGAAAAAAAATAAAAAATAAAATGCAGCCTGGTCTAGGGAAGAATGACCAAAGAGGAGGAGGATGGTATATATGTTTATCACCTTGAGTTATATATAAAAATAATAAAGGCAGGATATGAATGAATGAATGATCATAACACTGTGACATAGAGTTGGTTGTCATCTCTCCTGCAAATAAGCATCAGCATCAGGTAACAATGGCTGTTATCTGCCCTGGACAGCTCCCCTTGGCTAGCCTATCTCATTCAGGCAAGTAGGATCATGATAGCCCCAGCCATGGACTCCTTCTTCAGGTAAGCAGCAGTAGCATAGCACACCACCATACTTGTTTCTTACTTTCAGACTAAACGTATCAGTAGACACATTTGAAGTCAATCTCTCTTGTTCACATCTGATAGAGGAAAATATTTGTAGGTCAAGGTTGAAATGAGAGGTCTTAGGTGCTCTCTGAGCTTGGTTGTTTTCTTGTAGACATTCCATTACCCAAACTAGATAACATCATCAATCCTGATAGGGAGTATGGTTTGCTCTCAGTTTATATTCTAGTGGCTTGGTCTGTCATTGTTAGTGGGGGAGATCTTAGAGGTTCTTTGATTGAGCTGTTTACTACTACTTTGTTTGGCAGGTACCTTGATTGAGGTACTGTTTAGCTACGTTACCTAGTTTGGATAATGAAATGTCAGCAAAAAAGCTGCCATGAGCAAGTGCTGCAAATATGCCTTATGACCACTATAGGCCACATCACCATTCCCCAATGTGATGCCCTTCAAATCTATTTGGACAACAATTTCTAAAATTCCCATTCTGGCTGAGGAAGCGTTGCAGCCTTGGTCTTTATGCAGTGTTGGCGAACCTTTTCGGCACCAAGTGCTGAAATGGGAGTGCGTGCATGCACAGGAACACCAGAAACCAGTAGAGCAGCTCCTTGGCACACATACACAGGAGTGCCGGAAACTGGAAGCAGTTCCCCAGCATGCAGGAGCTTGCCGAGAACCTGAGCTTCTAGTTTCTAGCATGTGCATACGCGCCGGTCACCTGGTCTTCCAGTTTTTGGCATGCATGAACCCGGAAGAGCAACAGGTGACGGCTGGTGTGCCCGGAGAGATGGCTCTGCTTGCCACTTCCAGCATACGTGTCATAGGTTCGCCATCATGGTCTTAATGCATCTAGGGTGCCCAGTTGGGGTAAGCTTTGCTCCACTAAAGAATGCAATTTAAGCACTAAGATCTGTTGTCTAAAAAACGTCTGCCATTCAGTTCAAAACCATGTGACTAGGATTATTTCTGCAATTGTCCAAATTAGTGCACAGGTCAATGATGGTTTGAAGCCTACCATACTTTGTCTAGTTGTGTTCAACAAGAGATTCTTCACATGTTCCAAATACATATTTGGGAAAAAGGGCAGGGTTATGTGTACTTGTTCCATAGACACACCCTGTCCCTACTTTGGTGTGGGAGAAGAAACCTGAACATGAGTCTTAATATGAGTCCATAATCATACAAAAGAACTTTTCAAATATTACATTAATGTACAATTGTGGAATGGCACCTAGGACAAGGGTTTTAGAGTCCAGGATGGTGTATGTGATCCACTGTCCTTCCTATGTATTTTCAAAAATATTTTTCAAATATGTTTTTTCTTTTTTTGTATTATAAAATCATGGTTGTTGCTTATTCACACCAAGGGCTCCAGGCAGTTTATAAATATTCATTTGCAATAGCAATTATTAGAACTTGGCTAAAACTTAAGAGTTTTAAATTCCTGGATAAAGAGAGTAATACCTGAATGGAATTCATACAATACCTTCACTATTAGATGTCAAATATATACCGGTCACTTCATTTTATATTTGCATATAAATATACATAGCTGTATTCTTTCATTTGTATTATTACCAACTACATTCAGTGGCATTATATGAGAAAGTTCCCCGCTGAATGATGAGAGTTTATACTGCATTCTTTATGAGTATTTTTTAACAGGACCTGTGTGAAATGTCTCGAAGAAACATTTTGTCTTCTGGAGTGGAGTGGGAAATACATTCTGCCATTCTGGTCAATACATTTGCTGCTGGAAAAGTACCATGTTTCCCCAAAAATAAGACCCTGTCTTATATTTTTTTGAACCCTGAAATAAGCGCTTGGCCTTTTTGCCATGCACTCAAAAGCCCGATTGGGCTTATTATCAGGGGATGTCTTATTTTGGGGGAAACAGGGTAGCTATTAGAATATATGGTTACTGAGTTTGAATCAATATCCTGTATTATCATATTGGCTGTTCTCTACAATTCAAGGCAGACATAATGATAATGATCATAACCCAGGTTCAATACAAAACTAGCTAAAATATATTCATTGCAGCACCCAGCCATCAGTATTAAAAAAGTGGAAAATCTGCTGGAAGCAAACAAAATATATTTATCTTAATTTCCTGTCATTTTAATATTTCAGCAACATATATTTTGTTGAAGAAGATGGAGAATCAATTTGCTGAGTAACGGTCCATTACCTGCTAGTTTAGATAGATTAAAAAAAAAAGAATTTAACCAAATTAGCAAAGAAAAATTTAATAGCTTGAGAGAAAATATTAAACTGTCAAAATAAAAAATAGATGTCTCAATTTTTAGGAGAGTGCTATCAATTTGCATCATGTGATAAGTTTTTAAAAAAAATCTGTATTAAGTGATGAAACCCATGAAACAATTGTTGTTGTTGTTGTAGTTGTTGATAATGAATCAGTAGCCTGTCAGATTCTTTTAGAAAGATGGTATGGTAACTCAAGCCAGTCATTATATGAATACAGTGCCCCATACTAATTCATACTAAGTGCCTCATAATAATTCTATCCACTCAGCCCAGTGTTATTTCACATTTAATCAGAAAGAAATATTTCTTCATTTAATTATTCTACTTGATTCTAAATAAGATGCACAGGGCTAATGCTTGCCCACTGAGTTAAGTCAGACTTTGATATCTGGCCTGCAAAAGTCTAGGTGGAATCAAAGATAGTTCTGTTTGTCTTTGTTGCCATTCAGGAGTTGTCTAGATTTTTGCAACCCAGATTGTGTAACTCTACTCATTGACCTTCATGACTAAGTAGGAAATCTAATCTTTGCAGCCCATATGTGGTAGCCAAAACGTTAAGCTTTCCATGGAATCCACCATTACTGGATTACAGTTGGTTCTGATTCATAGAGACTAAGGATGTGGTCACTCTCCTGCATGCTTTAAATTTAAATTAATTTAAATATATATTAAGTTATCTAAATTAATAATTTTATTAACCTAAATTAATACATTTACTTATTAACCTGTTATAAGTAAATGTAAGAAATAACGAATGGAAACTTATCAAAGAGAGATCCAATCTAGAACTGAGGAGAAATTTCCTGACAATGAGAACAATTAACTAGTGGAATAGCTTGCCTTCAGAGGTCATGGGACCTCCATCACTGAGGCTCTTAAGAAGAGACAGCAATTTTTCCAGAATGGTATAGGGTCCTCTGCTTGGGTAGGAAATTGGACTCAAAGACCACCAAGGTCCCTTCCAATTCTGTTATTCTGTTATTCCATTATTCCTTCCTTTATGTCTTCACGCAACAATAAAAACTAACTCAAGAAGGCTTCAGGTTTGTGCAGGTGTGGGGACAATAGCATGGACAAAAGTGATAATGCCAGGGTCAGTTGCCTTCATTGAAATAAGGATTATTACCTGGGCTGCCAGAAGTTCTCATTTGCTAAAATTCAAAAACACAGCAGGATCTTCCATAGCTTTGATGCCACTATACCTTCGGTGCTTGGAGCCTTGGAATTAGAATGGGGGAGAGAGCAAAAGCTCATGCATGCATTTCATGATAAATTAACATTTTACAGTAACAAAAAGTTTTTATAGGGGTTCTATGCTCATCTGAGGGGTTTGGTTCTTTTGATAAGCAACATGGTTCTTAAATGTTTTATTATGCGCTGCCAGTCTCGTTAGCTTCATTTTGGCTTTGCTTCGTTGCTTAGCATCTTCTCTGTAAGTCTGGCTCAGAGTTGATGGATATGCGTATAAAGGCAGGCTCTGCCTCATTTAATTGCTTCCTGCCTGTCATTTTTGCCCTCTGTGTTGGTGGCTTGTTCCCAGGTCCTATCATGCCTTTATACCTTGCATTTCCCTCTAGCTAGTTGGCATAATTAGAAAGAGACCTGCTCCCTTGCCTAGCTGATGTGGATTTGCTCATAAATAAGTCAAGCAACGTCCTTCAAAGCTGGGAATAAGCTCAGCATGTTTCTGACTCAATCCATGTAAACTCCAGCCTGAGCTTAACCTACCCCATTTCCTTCTCCTTTCATTCCCACTTCTCTGGCTGCTGTGGCTGACTGGTAAGGCTGCAGGAAGAAAGATTAATGGGAACTCTTATCTTCAGAGTTTCCTACTTTCTGTATACTTCCTGTGATTGGGCGTATTAAGTTTTCTTTTTCTCCCTGGATTCTCATCAGCTTTGTGTCTTTTGTTGTTTTCACTCTGTCTTGGCTTGGCTACTCTTTTTTCATCCACAAGCATGACCTCCTGGTTCACTCTTTCTGTCTCCAGAGTGACCAAATATTGTGCCCCTGTCTCTCACCTAACTCCATTGCATCCTCCATTCCTCAACCCATCTTCTTCCTTTTGCTTCTCAGAGATCTGTCAACTGAGACATTGCAAGTTGCAAGGAGGAGGGTTCAAACAGGAACTGTACTTATCTTCATTGCATTTGTTCTAGATTATCTGCTTCTTTCTATTCTTCCTTCCTTCCTTTATAAACCAGCTCCTTTAGTTCTCCTATTCCTGACTGCTCTGATCTAGATCCTTAACTTTTATTTACACCCTGTTTCCCCCAAAATAAGACATCCCATGATAATAAGCCTAAACAGGCTTTTAAGCGCATGGCAATAAGGCCAAGCACTTATTTCAAGGTTCAAAAAACTATAAGACAGGGTTTTATTTTCAGGGAAACACTGTAGCAAGCACTGTAGCTGCTTTTTTGGTAATTCACAGAGCTCCCATTAGCTTCACCCCTTGTCACGAATGAAGCCAAATATGCATGTCCCAGGATAATGTTGCAGGACCTAATCTGGGTCGGTCACTAGACCAGACATTTTGTCTTCTGAGCTTTTGGACTCATGCTGGAGCCCATTTTTAGGGAACTTCTCTTTAGCCTAGAGAGCTAGAGGGAAGGGGCTAGAGAGAAGTTCCCTGAAGATGGGCTCCAGCATGAGTCCGAAAGCCTCTGCTCCAATGGTGAAATCCAAATTTTTTTACTACCGGTTCTACCGGTGGGCGTTGCTTGGTGGGTGTGATGTGTGATGTGGCTTGGTGGGCGTGGCTTAGTGGGCGTGGCACGGGAAGGATACTGCAAAATCCCCATTCCCACCCTACTCTCGGGCCAGCCAGAGGTGGTATTTGCCAGTTCTTCGAACTACTCAAAATTTCCGCTACCGGTTCTCCAAACTGCTCAAATTTTCCACTACCAGTTCTCCAGATCCTGTCAGAACCTGCTGGATTTCACCCCTGCTCTGGTCCCTGTGACCTACCCAGATTGGATCCTTCACCCCTTGTGCTCACCAACCAGCCAACTATATTTCCTTGTTACCAATAGCAGCTGGGAAACAGCAAAGATCACGTAGAAAGGGTTAATGCAAATCTCCTTATGCTCCAGATGGCTCTTTCTCTTCTGTTCATAGAGAAACAGTTCATAGGAGATTACTGGGGAAAGATAAATGATGCTTCTTCCCTCCCTAGAATTTTTGAAGAAGCATGCACATGCATTTGGCATGGCCATGCCCACCAGTGTCTCCATCTGGGAATCCTCATAAGCCAGTATACAGTAGATCCTCAGTTGTTAAAATGTTGGCCATATCTATTCTATATCCTACTTCCAAATAAAACAACTCAGCCTTTGCTTGTCTTTAAGCACAGACTGCTATGTTTTCACATTCAATTAGAGGCTTACATTCAGTTATAGATTCTAAGCTGCTAGACAAATTATAAATTATTCTTTCTCAGTAGCCATTTAAAATTTTGTGAATATTTGATGGAATCATAGATGATCAATAGCTAGTGTTTGCTGATGACTAGTTACCAGTTTTGTTTTGTTTTTGTTTTTTTGTTTATTACATATGATATATTCTCATGCAATATTTATTATTCAAACAATATCTCAATTTTCCCAACATTAATATAATTACCAACTGGGTGTCATGAGAATGCTCTACGTTTAAACTACAACTTTTATTGCACAGCTATAATTCGTCCGTGCGTGTTTCTGATATGTATATTAAAACTACATGCCATGTATACTAAGTGCATAATTTGAAACCTCCTATAGAAATTCACATTTAGCAGAGTCCAGGAAATTTCCTCCGTGATGTCATCTTCCTTGCTTATGTACCAAAGTCCTAATAATAATCAGGATTCTCCCAATAGAGCAATAAAAAAAATAGATATTGTTGCACAGTGTACATTTAATCCAGCATTGTACATTTAATGTTTACATTAGTGTACATTTAATGCTTGTGCAGTTAAGTGAAGGTGTAATGTCATTTAAAACTCATATGGAAATTAACTATAAATGGAAACAAAGGTTTTAGGATACCCAGGGAGGAATTCTGGATACAGAGCATTGTTACAAACATGTATGTATTCTAAAGAACAACCAGAGTGCTATCACAGCACAAAGATTCCTTATTAAAAATAAAGGTGCGAGAAACCGCAGCTGTATTTTTAGAAGGCATAAAAGTGCTAATGATATGACATCTGGGGGAAAAAAGTTTAAAAGCTTGCTACAGCAAATTATGCTGAAGCATTATATCAGGCAGTGGGAAATGGACATTTTGAGCTAAGGGTGTGTTAGTCACCAAAAAAGGTAGCTGAGATGCCTTTGATTGAAGATGAGACAATGCAGAATCCCATTATCTAGCAAAGATAGTATAAATTTATTCCAAAGGGAAGCAGGTTGATTTTAGCCCTGTGATTCCTGCAGGGATTTATAACCAGAATTTATGTCATTTGTCTGCTTCTGATTATCTTTATGAAGAAATATCCCGTAGCCAATATGAAGGTCATTTTTACATTGTGCTTTATGGATACTGATTTTTCAAGCTGTGTTATAAAATGATGAAAAATGCATTTGGCATGTTCAATTCATTTAAAAGACACGCATTCCTGAGTTTAAGAAATGCAGAACTATTCCTTTTCCAAATAATTTTTATTAGTTTAAAATTAGAAAGACAAAAAACTAATACAAACTAAGGAAAATGTACAAAGAAAAAAAAAACACTAACATTTCTAATATTTTAACCAAAGATCTCTTTGTTCTGTATTTCATATTTTGTCTATTAGCGAATCAGGAAAACTCCATTAAGAATTATCAGAAATAATTATATTTTAAAACTTTTTAAAAAATCAATTTCAAATTCCTTTGGTTTATATAATAATATCATTTTCTCTAAAAATACAAAAAAAATTGTCTCTAAATATCTTAATTATAAAAAATTTTTATTCAAACTTAATCAAGAAAAAATCCATTAAGAGCTACCAAAAACAACACTGAAAATATTGATATTTAATCTCTTCAAACAATGTTCCACAAATCAATTTTTCATTTTCTCTTTCAGAAACTTGTAAATTTAACACTTTCTATCAATTTTAACATTATAGCTTATCACTTTCTCAAAAAAAATACAAAATATGCCTTATCTATAAGCAAATCCCATTTAAACCTAGTTTAAAAACACCATATACAGTATATTTTAACCTTGATCAAATAAACCAACTCTCTCTCTCATCATCTATCATCTATCTATCTATCTATCTATCTATCTATCTATCTATCTATCTATTATCTATCATCCATCTATCTATCTATCTATCCATCACATATACAAGTCTTAATGTCTATTCAAGTAATGTCCCAAAAACTATTTTTTTTTAAATCTCTCTTAATCTTTTCTCAAGAACTCCTTCATAACTATAACACATCTCTTTTGTAGGTCCAAGCTAACACAATTACCAAATTACTCTTCTGAATGGCATTCTGCACATCCTAGACTTTTCTGGTTTATTATTTGTGTGTGCTTTTTAGCTAATAAAACATCACCAGATTTCATTTGTAGATCCTGTATAATAACTCATTCCATAACATTTTTGTAGCTAGTCATTTTAAAACCCATATTCAAAACAGCTTGATCCTCAGTTGTATCCTACCTACCACATTTTTCGTAATATTGTGTGTACATTAATGAATCACTGGTTCGGGAAAAGTATTAGTACCGGCCGACGTACAGAACTTAAACAATCAGCATATGCAAAACTGTCCAAATACATAAGAAAGAATTCTGGAGACAAAGAAAAGGAAAACTAAGCCAAACTAAGTGAAAGACAAAGTGAACATAAACAGAGGGTATTGCTAAGAGAGATTTGGAAAATTTCAGACAACCAGTGGAGAGCATCTGGGTAAAAATAATTGGAGGGAAAAACTGCACTACCAAGGAAAGAAAAATGGCATCTCCTTTATATTCCCGAATTGCTTGTTAACCATGTCCTGTTTCAGAAGAGAGAGGATGGAAGGACGGGATCTGGCTATCTCTTCTCTGACTGATCCAGTAAAATAGGTCAATGAGATTAAAGTAGAAAGAATCACACAATGTTGGAGGTCTCATAATCCTACAAAAAGAAAGGGTAAATATGATCGAGCCTATAACTGGAATTTCTGGGGAAAGGATTTCAACAAACTAACACCAAGGAAATTTTAGGCTGCATGCTGACAGAAAAAAGACATACTTAAATTTCAGGGAACTGTCTGAAATATTTGAAACTAGAATGAGTCCTATGGAAAAAACAGCCCCTTTCTCCTGTTTCAGCCGAATGCACACAATTTGTAGAGGACTATATACCTGTAGTGATAATTTTCAAATACCGGTTGCAGTCAGAAACATTTCAGTCGCTATGTCTGTGCAACCGTGCAGAAGGCCACCTGGCTACATCTCCTCAAATGACAATCCTGTGTTAGTCCATGATTGAAAGTGAATTATTAATGGGAGAACGTGAGCTGTACTAAATGTGTCTGCACCGAAAGATCCTTTGCTTATGGAGCAACGTTTAAATGCTCTCCCAACATCGGGCCCTTTTAAATAAATACAAAATCAATTAACAACCTGTCATAATGATTGTAAACAATTCAAGGAACTTTTGTGAAAGTTCTCCTGAGGAAGAGCCGTAAACTTCATTAATGGACACAATAGCACTTCTTTATCCTTTCCCAGGAGAACTAGTTTGTCAGGGTGGAGAAACATTTGAAGTTGTCCAGAAGACTCGTGAAATCTGTCATCGCCTTTAGAAAGCAGAGAAACAGATCATTGCCATTAACCTCTTGGAGAAAATTGCCATTTTTCATGGCTGGAAAAGTGGAGGGCTGAGGAATTTGTTACTGAAAATGCTTGATTTCCCCCCACCTCCAGATTATGTGGTGGATATACTTTGATTTCCTTGGTAGGCGAAGAAAAAAGTGAAATGTGGAGGCACTAGCTTACATCGTAACAGCTCACATAAGCATAGGTTACATTCAGTCAGTGTTCCTGACTTGTGTAGTTTATTTTGTCATTTATTTTTTTGCATTAAGCTACTTATTACTGCTCTTTGATGACTACTTTAAACCAATTCCCTTGAACATGATCTCTGCTGGCTGGGGAAGATGGGTGGAAATCTTCCCTGTTTTCATGTGGCCTCTCTCTCTATATTAATCAGTTTTACAAATCATTAAACATAAGAGGAAATACGTAACAATATTAATCTTTTACCACCATTGCATATTTTTCTGTGCAATGTCCTTACGTCTCAACTGCAATCTTTTATATATAGCTTTCTGCACAAATTCCCTTATAGATGAAATAAGTGCAACTTCTGTATATATATTTTATCTAACCAAACTGAGTCTTAATAGATTTTTTAAAAAATAATCTTCCTAATGGTGTGCTGTTTATAAACTTTGTTAGCTGAGACAGCAATAGTCAGTAATATCTTCCCTTCATTGGCCGCTTTGGTGCCATCGTAGACTTCAGTTTAATAGATCCCAACATTTCATATTGCAGTCGTACATTGGTTCAGTATCCTCTTTAAACTGAAATAATCTAAAATCTTCAAGTCTAACCTGGGATAAAATCCCTAGGCTGTATTTGAGGTAGACTTTTGGTGTCTCAGGAGAATGCAGGAACTGTTCCCATAACAAACAGTGATACAATATTTCAGCACCCTTTCTAAAATATTATTGCCTCCACAAACAAAAAACAGAGCTTTTACACATGCAAGCAGCAGAATTGATTAACTTCAGCCTAGTCCATAAACAACATAATAATGACAAACATATTCTTCTTTGGCTTTTTATGGTTTATGGCTTTTTCCAGTGCACACATAAATTATATGTTTTGGCATTTGGTAGGCTACCTACAAATCTCAAGAAACAAAGGAAAACTATTTTTGCAATTTCATAACCTGAAAACTCAATATTAATAGCTGGGAAACTTTCCAGTTGAGTCAACAACTCCAGGTATAATGTGGAAACCAGCAAGATCATTCCCGATAATAGTATTATGACTTGATTCTAAAATTACCTAACTACTACAGTTTCTGCACAGACCCTGGAGCTGTGTCCCTTTGGGCTATCAGAAGGCAGGACCTGTTCCTTTCATTTTTGAGAAGTAAAAGCTTTCCTTGGCTAAGAAATGAACTCTGGCTAGTTTTTACGTTTTAATGACTTCATAATTCCTTCTCAACATTTAACCTGCTTGTCTTTTCAAGCATGTGCAAAACTATTGAAATAATTTATTTTTTAATTATACTGGGTTCACGGCACATAATGAACTAGATTCCTTAACCAGAGTTGAAGAGTTGACAAGCAAGACTGTGGGCACATCCACACAGCGGGTTTTAATGTGTTGTCCCTCAGGTCATAAAATGTCACAAAAATTTGCTGGCATAATTTGATCTGACCGCATAGCTTCTCTCTACTCTGCTTTAGAAATAAGACCAGTGGCAGAGTAGTCTTAACAGGATACCGTAGAATAGATTAAGGTGCAGCAATTTGTGTAATTTTAAAATCTAGTCATCATTTATGCTAAAATGCTTATTAAAATAAGAGATGCTCATACGATAGACTGACTGAAGCAAAATTCAAATCAAATTTATCTTCTAAATGCTGTTTTTCTCATTGGCGACATGCCATAACACATTTATAAGTGTGTCTGATTGGTTTTGACTGGTACTAGAATGATGTTTAGTCTACTTTCTTTAAAAAAGAAATTATTGAAGTCATCACCCAGTATCATACAATAATGTGGATCCAAAATGATATGAAAAATTTACCTCCAGGGTAAATTATGGCTAGAGTACAGACTCTAAAAGTGTCATATTCCATTCCCCAATGTATTGCAGCCAGTTCAAATGCAATCAGCAATTGCAGTTAGCCAACCAATTGCAGTCAGCACATGTTTTACTGTATATTGGTTAGCTACTGTAAACTGCTGGTTTGGGCCTCCTTAGACAATATTAAATAGATCAACTAATGTCTGTCTGCAGCACAGTTGTTGGCTGAAGCACAGCTCAAAGGCAATCCTTTCCAGAAATGTTCTTATGAGATGAAATGCAATAACTGTTAATAAGTACAGCCGGCTAACACTTTTGGGGAAAATAGTAGCTTCTCCTGAAGAGGTTTTTTTGTTTTTAAATGGGTTCAGTGGAGTCCCAAGGTTTTTGCAAGTGCAGCCTCAATGTTTTAAAAAGAAAATCTTTCAACGAAGAAGAAGGGGTTAAAGGGAAAAGCCAGTGAAAACTAAATATAAGGCTGTATAAGGATATCTAACTTTCTCTTAACTTCCTCTTCCTCCAAGCATTGGGTTAGGATGGGAGTTGAGCTGTAAGGATGATTGGTTTGGCATCTGGTGCAAAGAGCACTTCTGTTTTAAACTATATTTTTTATGAATCACGATGAGCCACATAGAGTCAATATATGGGTGGCCAAATGAGTCCTGCAAATAAGTCAATAAATGATTGATTGAATTTCTTGGAAGAAGCACCACTGGTTGATTATAAACCTACATAAAGCCAATTCATTGTTCTTCATGTCCAATTTATTTTAGTATATTACAGCTATAAAACATCCCGGGTCTTTGTTATGTTGGATGCATTGTGATATTCTTTTAGAGTATAATTGGAAAAAGAGCGGCTAGAATGTAAACATAATTACCTGACAGTTTGCCTATCTCCCTGGCTAAAAGACTTCACTCATTAATTTAAAAGTAGATGATTACACCATCTAGAAAAGCCTTTGGCTTTTTGTCTCTATTGATCAGCATTAGTACTTAGGAGTTTGAGGCAAGATGTTTCCCCCACAAGAATTAGCTGGAGATGTTGAGAAATGAATCTGGCATCTTCTTGTCTCCTTTGTATACAAAGATTCAAAATGTCTTGTCCCATGAGAAAATCTAAACTTTAATTTCTCGTTTAATGAAATTAATTTTCATTATTTTTTTAATGAAAGGGTGGTGCAGTGGCTCTGAGGTTAAGACTCTGGGCTTGTCAGCTGGAAAGCCGGCAGCCCAGGTTCAAGACCCGAGTGCCACATGATAAGGTGAGTTCCCATCCTTGCCCCAGCTCCTGCCCACCTAGCAGTTCGAAAGCATGCAAATGCGGGTATATAAATAGGTACCACTTTGGTGGGAAGGTGACAGAAGGTTACCTTCCCATCAAAGTGGTACCTATTTAACATCATGCTGGCATTACGGCATCATGTGGTATCATGCTGGCCACATCACTGAGGAAATGTCTTAAGACTTAGGACAACACTGGCTCAATGGCATTGAAACAAAGATAAGCACCCCTCCCCCAATAGTCCCGAATGACTGGTGGAGTAAAATATTTATTTTATTTAGTTATTTATTTATATTTAAATTTATATACCGCCCTTCTCCTGAAGGACTCAGGGCAGTGAACAGCCAGAGGTAAAAACACAAAATACAAAATTTAAAAACAATTTAAAATAAATTAAATAATTTGGCCCAACAGTTTAAATACCCCATTAAAATTCAGATTAAAATTAAACAATTTAAAAATTTAAAAATTAGGCCAGCCTGGCTTGGTGAAAAAAAAAGTCTTTAGGGCCCGGTGGAAAGTTCGTAAGTTTGGAACTGTCCGTATCTCCGGGGGGAGCTCGTTCCAGAGGGCAGGTGCTCCCACAGAGAAAGCTCTCCCCCTGGGGACCGCCGGTCGACATTGTTTGACCGACGGCACCCTGAGGAGCCCCTCTCTGTGGGAGCGTACTGGCCGGTGGGAGGCTCTCGTAGATATCCAGGTCCTAAACCATGGAGCGCTGTGAAGGTGGTAACCAACACCTTGAATCGCACCCGAAAGACCACCGGAAGCCAGTGCAGCTCGCGCAGGAGAGGTGTTACATGGGAGCGCCATCACGCTCCCATAATCACCCGCGCGGCTGCATTCTGGACCAGTTGAGGCCTCCGGGTGCTCTTCAAGGGGAGCCCCATATAGAGAACATTACAGTAGTCCAGGCCGGAAGTGACGAGGGCATGAGCGACCGTGCGCAAGGAGTCCCGATCCAGAAAGGGACGCAACTGGCGAATCAGGTGAACCTGACAGAAAGCCCTCCTGGCCACGGCCGTCACATGTTCTTCTAAGGACAGCCATGCATCCAGGAGGACACCCAAGTTGCGAGCCCTCTCTGCGGGGGCCAACAACTCGCCCCCAAAAGTCAGAGATGGCACCAACTGACTATATCGGGACGCCGGAAACCACAGCCACTCGGTCTTGGGTGGGTTGAGCTTGAGCCTGTTTCTCCCCATCCAGATCCGCACGGCCTCCAGACACCGGGACATCACGTCAAGGGCATCAAATATGCAGGGACCCTCCCTTTCTAATGAATAATTTTTCAACAGTTTTAGATGGTTTATTCATGCTTTCCTAAAGTAACAGAGAGAAAAACATATACACAGAGAGACAACCTTATACACATCTGATAATTTGTTGTAATGCAGCATATAACGAAATAGCTTTTTTTTAAAAAAAAGAGGAAAATTCTTTTGCTTTCGATATGCTTTTCATAATTTGATGTTTTTTCATAATTTTCAAGACATTTTACCTCTGCTTTGACATCTACCAATGATTGATCTTGGGAAGTTGGATTTTTCTAATATTTCACACCTGAGATGTAGTTGTAGTTTCAGACAGCATTGTTCTAAATCCTACAATATTTCTGCGCCAATGTCTGAAGTGGTGCTTATATTTGACACACATAATCACTCCTTTGGCACTGCTTTTCAACATGGCACATCTCCCTCTCTAGACTTCTAAAAGTAACATGGCCATGTTCCTTACTTTGCTATTTTGTTTGGCAATTTCAATGTGAAAACATAACTCCTCCAGCTCTTTCAGTCACTCACAGGAAACACCAGAGGCTTTGGCTTGTGCATGATACATGAGCAGAAGCAGTGGTGAAATCTAAAATTTGTTACTACCGGTTCTGTGGGTATGGCTTGGTGGTAGTGGGGTAATGTGACTGGGTGGGCATGGCCAATTTTTTTTTTTTTTACTTTTAAAACCATTTTTTCTACAACCTCTTCGGCGAAGAGGTTGTAAAAAAATGCTTTCAAAAGGCTCTGACGATCCCAGCTGAGTTGCCTGATCGGCAGAGACTTTTTTTCTTTTAAATGCCTCTGACAATCAGGCAACTCAGCTTGGATCGTCAGAGGCATTTAAAAGAAAAAAAGGGTTTTTTTCTTTTAAATGCCTCTGATGATCAGGCAACTCAGCTTGGATCGTCAGAGGCATTTAAAAGAAAAAAAGTCTCTGCCGATCAGGCAACTCAGCTTGGATTGTCAGAGGCATTTAAAAGAAAAAAAGGGTGGTTTTTTTTCTTTTAAAAGCCTTTGATGATCCCAGCTGAGCCGCGCAAGGCTTTTTTTTTTTTACTTTTAAAAGTATTTTTTCGGCCAAAGAAGTTGTAGAAAAAATGCTTTTAAAAGTAAAAAAAAAAAAGCCTCTGATGATTGTGTGGCTCAGCTGGGCATGTGGGGGGGGACAGGGATTTTTGCTACCAGTTCTCCGAACCACCCACCTCCATCGCTATCGGATCGGGTGATCCGGTCCGAACCGGGAGCATTTCACCCCTGAGCAGAAGCCACTGCTACTCTTAGAACTGCTGGATGATGCTTCCAAGTGCAGGCAGTCCTTGTTTGCTGACCACAACTATAACCAGCAACTCTGTCATTAAGTGAAGCGATCACTAAGTAAAACTGCAACTGTGCTTATGATCTTCCTTCAGCTTTCCTTTGGTTTACAGATTTGCCAAGGTCATAAATGCAAGGACTCAAAGTTATCTTTTCATCATTGTCATAACCTGCGAGCGGTCACTGTATGAGGCAGTTGCTAAACAAGGACTATGTGTAAAGTGAAGGATCACATTACCAAATCACGTTGCTTAAGTATTTCAACAAAGCAAATTATGTCATCTCCCTGGTGCTCTGCTCCTCATTGAAGTGAAGCATGGATGTCTCACATACTCCTAATGTAATATTTGCTTTGAAGTATTCAGTCCTTTTGCATTTTCTCATTTGCCATAAAGCAAATGTTCAGGGAGCAGGGGTCACCCTGGGTCAATGGGGCCAGATGGGAATAGAAAATGTGCTCAATAAAAGCCAGCTGCCAGCCTCTTTAGCAACTACTTTCAACCGAAAATCATTCTTTTCCAAGATTTCCATAGAGTTCTCTTTAGCAAGATTTATCAAGGCAAGGAGATGGGATTGCAGCAGAACTATATTCAATTTATAATCAATTTATTCATGGGAACATAAGAAAGGGAAGAGCTGAAAAGACTTACCCTCTTTCCCCAAATACTTGCCCCTGGAGTTTAGGAACAAGAA
The DNA here is from genome assembly GCF_059756535.1 of Pantherophis guttatus. Lineage (NCBI taxonomy): Eukaryota > Metazoa > Chordata > Lepidosauria > Squamata > Colubridae > Pantherophis > Pantherophis guttatus. The sequence continues at coordinate 199,677,627 of NC_142063.1, read as the reverse complement.
CAGGAATCAGAGGCCTCTGGGAAGCAAAGTTCTCCCCTCTATAATCTTAGGACCAGTGGTGGGTTGCCCCCGGTTCAGACCGGTTCTATAGAACTGGTAGTAAAACCAGCGGGAGGCTCCGCCCACTGACCCAGACGTCATCAAAAGCGATCTGCACATGATGCGAACCAGTAGTAAAGGTAAGTAGAACCCACCCCTGCTTAGGACCCATATTTCAAGCTGTTGGAATAGCAATATGAAAACTCAGATTTAAGCCTAACCTCAGGCACCGAGTGCCTGAGGTTAGGTGAATGGGTGACTTTGGGCCTGACGCTCTCTCTGAGCCCAATACACTCCATTGGGCTACTGTTGGGAAAAAATCCATATTGCATATGTTGCCTTGAGTTCCTGGAGGAAAGGTGGGATTGGAATTCTAACAGTGTATGCACACATACAAATATTAAGAGCTGAAAGGGTTTCTGAGATACATCTCTATACAGTTTTCATATGCACATACATTTATACATATATAGAGCACTAAGCTAGGCATACACAAACAACAGTACAACTTTCTTTTTCTCTTAACTTCTAGGTAGGGTTGCTTCCTTTCTATCCTGCTAGACTTTGAGGCAATCTGACATGCAGCTTCTCAGAAGTCAGTGTAGGCTATATATTATTAACAACTCTATTCAGCAGACACCATCTCTTGTGTGTCACCTAAAGCAGCGGTCCCAATCTTTAGGGTGTTCCAGGGACAGGTTTTTTTCACTGATCAGAGGGAGCATGATTTCATGCGCTGCCTATATCCTGCATATGCACAGATGGGGCTCTACTCATTTGCTGGCCCGATTTCTGGTGTGGCACGGACTGCTGCCGGTCTATGGCCTGTGGCCCCCAACCTAAAGAGTAAAATCTAGGGATCGATTGCAAGCTGAATCCTAATGTTAACATATTTATGCAAGATTGGGAAATGCTTATGTATTAGATTTGTATTGTGTCTTTTTCTCACTGAAGGCAGTTAGACTTTTCACTGAATAAGAACACTTCCGTCTCATCCCTGGTAAGCATCCATTTTGTCAAAGTTTACATGAGGTTAGACTGTACATCTTGGTTCTCAAGACTCCAAGCACCTCATTAAAAAATTGACTTACTTAACTCTGAGACATTATTCAGCTAGATTAGACAAGAATGAAGTCATATGCACAGACGTGATTTGCCACTGCTATAGGTAGAGGTCAACACATTACGTATACAGGTCTGTGCTTCAAGTTTTAAATCCTAGGCATTTTCTTCCTGCCTTTCCAAGTCAATGAAACTTTGGGCCTAATCTGTGTTGACATAATTCTTTTCTCTACTGATTTCTTATCAGGTTTATTCTTTAAAATCAGTGTATATATTCTGCACTGATTTATGCATAAGCAATATCAAACAAAGATTTAAATAGCTTTCTCGGACTTTAACCCTTGTTGTTAGGCATGAGTTGAAGCTATTGTGTGAACTCAGAGTTATTTATTGAGAAACAAGAATTAGATGTTTCAAATACTAAAAGGAAAATGGCTTCATAAACATGCTAGTCATCAACAGAATTAATGGATCTATTATCGGATGCTGTTGAGGTGCACTGTTTATAGCAAATTATTATTCTACTCCATGGAAACACTTCTGCATTTTTGCTGAGAAAAAAGAAGCTGTAAAAACACAAGCAATGCAAGGCTTAGGGCATTAAGAAGATTGCACATTGGCTTGGTATTCTACTATAGGAAAATGGTGCAGTCCTTCATTTCTCAATGCAGTGTGAAATAGTATCTAGTTACTTAAATTGGTTTAGATGACTATCGAGATTGCTATTTTTACGCACTTCTTTCAGTGGAAATCATATTCACTTGCAAAGTGATTACATCAGCAAAGCTCTGTGGATACCAAGGTCAAGCTGGATCGCTTGTGAATAAAGCAATTTAGAGAAATAGAGGACTGACATGGAAGAAAAAATACAAAGGATACAGCACTGTATCATTAAGCTACATCACAGCTAATTTATTTCATAAAAGCTTGGTTTTCCCATCAGGAATCATGCCAGGTTCATTTTCCATTGCCATCTACATCCCATGGTAAATGAACAATTGGGATATGGTTTTTGGAATTCTTCATTTGAGCTTGTTATAGTTATTCTGCTTTTCAAGATCACAATCCTATAAAGTGTAGCATAATGGTTACCTGAGTGCTTCCAGTAAAAACTCATTTTTAAAAAGAATAAAGTGGACAAATCCATTTTAGAAAGTTGAAACAGAGCATGAAGGTTATCTAGTGCAACCCTATGTTCAGGCAGCAGACCCTACCATTCTGGAGAAGTGGCTTTCCCTTTTTAAAAACCTCCGGTGATGATGCACCCACAACTTCTGGAAGCAAGCTGTGTCACTGATTGTTTTCACTGTCAGGAAGCGTCTCCTTAGTTCTAAGTTGGATTTCTCCTTCATAAGCTTCCATCCGTTATTTCTTGTCCTGCCTTTAGATGCTTTGGAAAATTGATTGACAGTATTCCAAATGGGATCTTACCAAAGCAGTATAAAGTGGTACTAAAATTTCTTGTGTCCTTGATACTATCCCTCTGTTCATGCAGCCTAGGATTGCATTAGCTTTTTTGGCAGCTACAGCACACTGCTAGCTCATATTTAAGTGGTTGTTCACTAGAACTCCAAGATTCCTCTACTGTTACTGCTGCTGAACCATGTCCTACCAATTCTATACATGTACATTTGATTTTTCTTGTCTGAGTGTAAAATCTTACTTTTCTCACCACTGAATTGCATTTTGTTGGACAGGGCCCAGTGTTAAAGTCTTTCAAGATCCAGAAGGATCTTGAGCCTATTTTCTAAAGTATTGGCTATTCCCTCTAGCTTGGTGTTGTCTGCAAATTTGATGAATTCCTTCTATCCCCTCATCGAAATCATTTATGAAGCTGTTAAAGAGCACTGAACCTTGGGTCACCCCACTGTATGCTTCCATGTAAATATAGTTCCACTGAGGACTACACAGAGTGTGGTTGGTCAGCTATTTATGAATCCATATGGTGGTAATGCTGTCTAGCCCACATTTTTCTACTATATCTTACCAAGAAATACATAATGGTCTACTTTGTCTATTGCCTTATTGAAGTCCAGGTATACTATGTCCACAGCATTTCATTGGACCAATTTAGTCTCCTTGTCAAATAATGCAATATGGTTTGTCTGACATGATTTGTTCTTGACAAGCCCATGTTGATTTTCAATAATAGCCTTGCTTGTTTCTAAGTGTTTGAAGAGTTGTTTTATCTTTTTTCAAGTTCTTCCCAGGTATTGAGGTCAGGATGATTCATCTGTAGTTTCCTGGTTGTATTTTTTAAATTTAATTTTATTATTTTATTTTATTTGTTTTATTATTTCATTTTATATTTTATTTATTATTTAATCTTTTTCTTTCTTTTCTTTTTGAAGATGGGAACAACATCAGTTATTTTCCAGTCCTCTGGTAATTTTCCCATGCTCCAGGATCTTTGAAAGATATGGGTCAATGGTTCTGAGATCATATCTACCAGCTCCTTCAGAATTCTGGGATATACACCATCTGGTTGGTTGGTTGGTTGGTTGTCGGTGTACTCCTCATAGTAGCAATATGATTCTATGGAATTATAAAGATGATGTATTTACTGTTCTGTTTAAATCTGAGTTATGGAGGTAAAAATTGTAAGCTGCTGAATCTGATCACATTGGAACAGACTATAAGCTATGCAAAATAATGTAAATAATTGAATATACCTGGAATGAAAAAGTAGATTAGAAGTATAAATACATGCAATCTCTAAACTATCAGGCCCAGGGTATTTCCACTGACACAAGACTACTTTGAAACCAGTGATGGACAGCAATTTAAAGGATTTGTTCCAGCTTCCCAATTAAGTGGCAGATTTTAGGATATGTTGTCATAGCACTTACTTAGGAACTGGCATGTTTCTTCAACACATCTGGTATCCCAGTATACATTGCAGCCTTCAGCCTATGCTAGGAGCATATATGTTCAGTGGAAGACCATTCATTTGGCGTAGCTTTGGTTACTCTGACAAGGAAACAGGCATGTGCCCTACATCCTTTGATCTGCATTCCAAAAAATTTATCTAATTACATCTCAAGTACGCCAGACATTTCAATAGTTACTTCCTATTCATGCTTACTTCCATATAAACATGGAATCAGATGATAAATAACAAAACTAGTAAGTGATGATCGTAACTACTCAGTTAATGCGAGGAATGTGTAACTATCAAAATGGTATATAGGAAGAATTTTGATAAAGTTGGGCCAAGATATTTGGATAGGAAACCAGTTTACTTTATTTTGGGCTACCTTGAATCTAAGTGACCTTGGTGATTCTGCAATAGGGCAAGCATCTCCAATGTTGAGATACTACCTCAGTGTTTGTATCTAATGAATAATGCCAGGAATGGCATTTTGGGCAACAAATCCCCAAGATGTTAGGCTAAGTTTCCAAAATTCTATCGATGTAGCTTTACAATAAATTAGAATTAGCTCATCTGATTCTGATTCCTATCTGGTTTACCTGGCTAGGCTGATATCAAGAGCTGTGGTGGCGCAGTGGTTAGAATGCAGTATTGCAGGCTAATTTTGCCAAATGCCAGCAGTTCGATCCTGATGGGTTCAAGGTTGACTCAGCTTTCCATTCTTCTGAGGTCGGTAAAAGGAGGATCCAGATTGTTGGGGGCGATATGCTAACTGTAAATCGCTTAGAGAGGGCTGTAAAGCACTGTGAAGCGGTATATAAATCTATAGCTATTGATGTTGCAGGTCTGAAAGTATAATTCCCCCCTCAATTTTCTCTTTACATCATGAGAACCTAGGGAGGGTCTCTTCAGAGCCTCTTGCCCCATCCACTATCCAGTTGAAGGCTATTCTGTCTTTATCTGATCATTCCCTTGGCAGTGTTTCTTGACACAATCTGCCAAGATCTTTTCCATCTTGTACTCATCTGAGGTCCTCCATCTTCAGATGTCATAAACTCCTCAGTAAACTAAAATATTTAACAGAGGTTTTCTCCTGGTTAGTTTGGATACACATGGGAAAGATGTGGTGCTGAGGAAAAGCATACATCCCAATAGTAAATTATTTCTTTTGATATCACGTGGAGAGAATGACATTTATTCAGCTGTTACTTCCTTTAACTCAATTATTTGAACTGACCTTTAAAAATGTTACAATTAAAATTTCTTTTTGGCATTATATTTTAAGAGACTTTATATATAGATATCTAAAATTAGAGGAAACTGTGTAACAATAAAAGATTACGGTTGAGTAAAAGCCAATATATATTAAAAGAATACATATTAATCTGTTATATCCATATAAGTAGATCGATATACTTACAAGGTAAATTAAAAGGAAAAAAAGAGGGAAAAGGAAAAAAGAATATTGAAAGAAGAGAAATGCAAACAGAAAAGATTGAAAAAATAATAGGTGTAATAAGTATACAAGTTATTACTAAAAATGTCAGAATATTCACATATTGAAATTGTGTTACATTTTTCTACTTCATTAGTATGATTCATCGCAGTCAGGCAGTTTAGGCTGGATTTAACACTTTTATCTACCTATTGAGGTTTTTTTCAAAGTATCTGGGATAGACATGTTATTTGATGTGTTAAAGGTATCCTCACAGGATGTAAGCTGTTTGAAGTAAAGCTGTCTTTTGCAGTTGATGGACAGCAATGCGTTCAACTGGTACTCCAGTTGTTTTGGACTCAAAGTGCCTATTACCATTGGTACTAATCTTATGAGTCATTGCACAATTATATTTATTCAATTTTTAATTAATGAATTCAAACTAGACCATATGGAATAATATTGTCCAGTCCTGCCTCACCTTTGATTTATAGCTTACTCAAAGGCTAGTACATTTTTCATTTTAATTTGACCGTTTTGAACTGCTTTTATAAATTTAGGGTAGTATAATTGATTTCACATTATGTTTGGAAACCACGCAAGCTGTTATGAGAGCATGATTAGAAAAGGCAATCAATCTCCATAATAAGCAGGCAACCCTCTTTGATATCCTTTTTGCTTTTGGGCAAATGTTTTCTTTTTTGGTCAATGTTTGTCCTCCCGTTTTCAAGTTCATTTGCATTCTAATTCTTAAAAGGCCATGTAATTGAAGCTTTGCTCTCTTTCTCTCTGAGCGCTTCAGCTCACGCCGGGGTTTCAAGTTCTGAGACAAAATAGAGAAACAGTAGGCGATCCAGGAAATAAGCTGCAGAGTTCATTGTTTCCTCTCCATGTTTCATAGGGGCGAAGAGCTTAATATAGACATTGGCTGCCTTTTAATTCTTCTTGGGTGTTTCTGTAATTTGCACCGGATAAGAATTTGGCCTAGTCTTGCTTTGTTGTCAAGTGTGTCCTGATCTACACTTTCATTGGGGCAATTCCCATGGGGCTCAGCTCAGATCCACCTTTTTAAGCAGATCTGCCTGCTTCCATCTCGTGATGGCTCTGATTTCGGAGTCTGCCTGGCTTTTCTGCCGTCCTGCACCTGTTCCGGCACCATTTGTGAGCCCTCAAGAACGAGGCACCTGCTGGCCAGCTTCAATCACAGCCTCGGCATCGAAGACAATACCTCCATGAAGCCGCCCCTCTCCTCCCCCCCCACTCCCTCCCGCCGCCATCCTCTCGATGTATTGTTCTGAGGGCACCGATACGGCAACCTCGCCCCCATCGCGTCGCTTGACCCCCGCCGACGTCTTTGAGGTGGCCATGAGGAAAGGCCACCTCTGCCGCCCAAGCAAGTGCAGCAAAGGCGACGACGCGGCGCTTGGCTAAGGCGAGCCCGTTCCCTTTTGCCCTGGCTGCAGCCGCCGCCGCCTTCCCGTATCTCGCGTGCGCGCGCGCAACCAACGGACATCTCCGGCGGGCCTGGCGGGCGGGCGGCCGGCGGCGCGCTCGCCCGCGCGCTCCACGGCGCACGCGTGGGGCGCGCTCGCTCGCGCGCTCCGGCTTAGAAACGCGCCGCCTTTCGGAGCTGCCTTAAACCCCGCGAACCAGGAGTAGCGACTCACGCGGCGGCTGCCAATAGAAAAGCCGCTCGCCGCGGTCTGGAACTGGGCGAGAGGGAGGTGGGAGGGAGGTTGGGTGTGTGTGTGTGTGGAAAGGAGAGGAGGCGCCCTCCCCAAAGCATCTTGTGGCAATGAGCGCTTAAACGGCAACGGCGAACGGGGCTTTTCTCCTCATTCTCTTCTCCTTCCCGGCACCGTCCGGCGACAGCTGATGTAAGACCCTGGCGGGAGCGCTGACAAAAAGGAGGCGGGGAAGAGGTGGAAGGAAGGCGGGTGGTGTGGTGTGTTGGTGGGGGTGGAATGCGGTGCTGCGAGCCCAGGGAATTGCCTTTCCCCGAGCACCGCCGGGCGGGCAGGTAGGAAGAAAGGGCGAACCGAGTATCCCTCGGCTCCCGGCGGGGCGACGCTGGACAAGGGGCGGTGATCTCCGGCCGCGGAGGACTCCGCAGGGCCTCGGCTGCGTCTCCCTGTCCTCCGTGCAGCCTTTCCCTTCTTCTCCGCGCTCCTTTCCTAAGAGGGAGATCCTCGCGGGGACCGCAGCACTTTGCTTTGCTGGTAAGTCCCGCCGGAGCGCCGGTTTGGAAGAAGCCAAAGGAGCGAAAGAGTTGATTTATTCCTGGCGGCCCTCCGGAAAAGGCTCTGCTGCTGCTGCTGCTTGCTGTTGCCCGAGACCTTGTTAGCGAAAGCCCTTTGGGTGGCATGGCTTCTTCTGTGACCGTTTCCCCCCTGCACCCTCCCTGCATAGACACACACACACATTCACACACACCGGGTTGGTGCACTTTTTGATTTGTTTGGTCCTGCTTTATAAAGTGGCGTCGTGGCAGGTCTCTCCAGAAGCGAAGCGCCAAGCCTTTTCTCCTTTCTCCTTTTGAGTTGTTGATGCCCAGCAAGTCATCTACCTTTCTTTCTTTCTTTCTTTCTTTCTTTCTTTCTTTCTTTCTTTCTTTCTTTCTTTCTTTCTTTCTTTCTTTCTTTCTTTCTTTCTTTCCCTCCCTCCCTCCCTCCCTCCCTCCCTCCCTCCCTCCCTCCCTCCTTTCTTTCTTTCTTTCTTTCTTTCTTTCTTTCTTTCTTTCTTTCTTTCTTTCTTTCTTTCTTTCTTTCCATGTGCATCCGGGGATGAAATGTCAGCGCGGGGTGCTGAGCTAAGAAACGGCTTGGTGGCTCAAGGCTTTTTTTTTTTTTTAACTTCAGTTTTAGAAGCTTCAGGCGGGAGGTAAAGAAAAAAAAAAAAAAGAGGTGCTTGCTATTTAATGACCTTTTCCCCCTTTCCACAGCCTCCCTACCTCCTTTAACCCTGCATGGATTCGGGGCATCTTCCGTGAATTTCCCTTTAAACTTTCCCGGTGAAGGTTTTTCAGAGTTGGCATCGAGCGTGGGATGGTGGTGCGTTTGGTTAAATGAAACGATTCGTGAAGTTTATACAGGCAGAAAGATCCCGGATTCTTAATCCGGATTGGCATTTGATGACTCTTGCCAGGTGTTTTTCAACGGGCTGTTGATTTTCTTTAAAAAAAACAAAAACAAAACCCTAAATGCTTGGCACTGTCTCCTTTGCGCTATTGCTTATCTTCTTGGTCCCTTTCCTGCGTTATTATTGTTCTTCGTGGATGAAGTAATACTTTTGGCCAAGATAGCAATCTTTGGGAGCTACTAAGAAAATTGTGTATGCAGATGTATTGGGGCTACAGTTCCAAGCATTTTTAATAAATTGGTAATATTAATTCCTGCATGAGGATAGAGCACATGGCAGAAAATATGGCACTATATATAATTTATAATATTTATATCCTGCTTTTTTCCCTGGGTGCTTAAGGTGATGTACTTATTTGGTTCCCACAACAATCTTGTGAGATAGGCAGGCCCTGTGACAGAGAGTCATCAAAGAGGTGGCTGGTCCAGACATAAGGTATGGACACTGTTCTCAACTAATTCTGAAAAAGTGTGTCCATATATTTAAATGCAAACATGCATTTAATCATCATAGCAGTAGGACACTTGTCGAAGATTATACAAATCTGATTTGTTCTGGTGTGTGTATATGCATGCGTTTGTCATACTATCACAATGCCATTTTGTCTCTTGCATTCCTTAGTATTATAATACTTATAAAAGTGGTGAGTTTGTGACTGAGTTAAATTGTATAGGAATAAAAGAGTGAGTCCTTATAGGAGAAACATGTCACAAGTGGGGTGTGCCACAAAGGCTCAGATTTGTCACTTATGAATTATGAATTGTATGCATGAATGATGATACTTGAAGAGAGTATCTGTGTAAGTAAAACAATGGTTCAACTTTGGAAACTAGTACCATGTTCCCTATAAAGTATATGAGATTCTGTGATTGGATGCTTTGGTTTAAACTGTCAGGAATCTGATAGCAGCTTTTCTGACTAAGAAATGTTATTAAAAGGCATACACTTTTGTGAGCTGCAGCACACTTAATCCAATGCAAAGAATACTTTACGAAAGCGTATGCCTTTTAATCAAATCAGTTTTATTTCGGAATCCTGATTTTTTTTGTCACCATGGATCACCATGACTGTCTTCCTATAATTAGTATAAACGTATGGTCCATTTCCAAAGATTTCTAATTGAACAACAAACTATTGCACTTTTTGCATTGCTGCCAAATAAGCTATATGGACGAGTCCCTGAGGGCATCAGAAATCTAGCATGAATTTTAAAAGACCTTACTTTTTAACAGTACAGTTTTGTAGCTTTGCCAATTGTTGATGTATGCCAAGGAAATGAAGGTCTGTAAAGAGCAAAATGTAGCCTTGTCATAAATGTTACATAAGTGAAGATTGAATAGGAGTTATTATGTGGCATCACTTTTCAATAGACCACTTCGAAATACCTTGCACAATTGTCTGTTTCCTTGGAACCAGATATAGTCTGATTACATAACTGCCTTTCTTTTGTTTGCATCTTGGCAAATGTTGGAGAGGTTGGCATATGATCCAAAACAGATATCTTGCAAATAAGATTTAGTCCGCATATAAATGAATAGTTTTGAGGTAAATTGAAGGAAGTAATATAATAAATGATGGTATTTGCATTGTTTCTAACTGAACTTTATTTCTGACTAATATAATGGGAAGTACAGTTTAGGTTACATATGCTAAAACAGTGGTAAAATGCACTTCAGCCTGTGGGTTTGGCTTGGCTTGTGGCCCTTGTCTTTGCCTATAAATCAGACCTGTGCTGTAAAATAGATCTGTGCTAGTGGCTGTCAAAACAATTTTCAAACCTGACTTGATATTAGGTATGGTTTCATATCTGCTTGGGTAACAATGTGCTTTGCTTTACAGCTGCACTCCCACGCACAGAAGCTTTGTTTTAAAACACAATTTCTTTTCTCCCTTTTTTTTTTCAGGTTAAGAACCCCTAATTTTTAAACGTTTTAGCCATGGCATGAGAATATGACGCTAAGCAATAGCCGATATGTCTTTAAATGTAGATCCTTCTCTCACATTTACTACCCCAAATATAGAGTAATAGTATGTTTTTTATTCAAGTAAACCTATAGTTCTCTAGTCTTGTTGTAAGATTAGCAATATAGTTATACTTCACAGTAAGAACATAAAAACTCCAAACAGAAATACAGCCAGCATGAGTTGGTGATTGAAAAGGAAATCACAGTGGGTCCATTCCTTTTTTTCTACGAATGACCCTGATAATGTATAGTTGTATTATGGAAAAAGAAAAGAAGATAGGGGTCACCTGTGCTTCCTTTCCCAGTTTGTATAGTCACCACCCAAGACTAAAACATTCTCTCTCTTTGAAATGAAGACCAAGAGGGAGAAGAGTCTTTTTGAGGGATGACAAAACTGTTTCTGGCATATGGACATTGGATCCCAGAACTACACTAGTTTTAACTTCCTTAATTTCCCCATTTTGAGTTAACCTCCTACCTAATGACATGCTTTGAAAAATCTGAAACCTTGTTGTTTGTTTGGAAATACTTTGGTTGATGTAACCGAATAGATCTCAGGTTATAACTTTAAATAACAAATGCAGCTACCCGTCAGGAGATATAAACAACTACATTCACTGGATTTTTAAAAAAATTACCATTATGGGTGAACACAGCAATGAATTTCATGTTTCCGGTATTCCATGTTCAGAGGAGATAGCTATCTTGATGCTAAAGAACATGTACTTTAATGTTTAAGACAAACTGCAGTAGCCAAAGTAGCTGGAAGGGATGGGAATTGTACATTACATCGGGAGATTGGGAAAGCTGCAACTTTATAAAAAAGGTAAAATCACCTGTGAATTAAGCTCCTTCTGGTGACTTCATGGTGATTGCTATTTTATTTATTAATTAAATTTTTATGCCATCCAACTCCTCTACAAGATGGGTTGCCATTATTTTCTCTCATTGTCCTTTTTGAGATCTCATGAGTCCAAAAACTCGAAAGACTAAACCTCTGGTCCCAGTGACGGACCCAGATTGGATTACAACATTATCCTGGGACAAATACATTCAGCTTCATTCATAATTACTTCAGTCCCTACCTATTGGACATAAGAAGAGATTTAGACTATTCTTGGTGCAGGTTTTTTTTTTCTTGGCATCAGCTTGAAAGAGTGATGGTTTGGAATGAGATTTGGAATGCTTGTCTCTTTGAATCAGGGTTTACAGTTCCCCGAGTTTTCTTTTCACAAGGGATGCAAAATATGTTTCACTTAGCTGATTTAAAACATTCTTTCTTGCTCTTAGGTATTCTAGCTATTGTTCTGGTGGTTTTTCTTAATATATTTTGGTTTGTTTTGAGTTATACCTTTTCACGTATAACCAATAACATTCATTTGTAAAACAACTATGAATATTAAACAAGGGGTAACTTCAAATCTTGCACTGTTTTCCCCGTATTTGATCTGCTCTATTCGCTTAGGTTTGGGCTTCTTCCTCCATCCTTAGTCTGTTTAGGTTTTATTTTTTCCAAAGAGTTTATGCACTTTTAGTTTTCACACTTTTACAGTGTTCAGCATTCTTCCAAGCCTCTTGAGTATAAATTGTACTGGTTTAGGTAGAGAGATTGGGGGTCTGAAGAACTGAGCTTTCAGTATATATAAAGGTAACTTCTGTTAAGAAGTTCTCTTCCATTCTGGCTCTAATTTCTTTCTCTAGTTGTTAGCCAATATTCCAGATGTGGTGAAATTGTTCAGATTTTTATTAAGCTTCTCTTCAGGCCAGTCCTGTAGTCCACAGAACCCTATTTTCCCTATTGATAATGGTACTTAGGCTATCTGCGAAATTGTAATTGTGAGCTGTCTCACCCCACTTGCTCCAGCAGAAGAATTTGGCCTGACGGAATCCAAGAGAAGAGTCTTCTGGAAGAGCCTGAAAACTTGGCTCTGCCAGCTGTCATGGACTCCTGGTAAGAGAGTGCTGGTTGAGGGGTTGGTTGACGAGAGAGAGGGAGAGAAGATCATCCATCTTTTTGGTTTTTAGCTTTCTATTATAATTGCTTTTTATGATCTTTTTTACACTTTTTATTGTATGGTAAGCTCCATCATTGAGATGAGCAGCAAAACAAACAAACAAACAAACAATAAATAAATAAATAAATAACATGACTATTGTGATCAATTAATGCAGGTAAGACTTTCTTACCAATCTCTCTCCCCACGCCACCATACACAAGCCAAAAATATGAAAATATTTCTGAAGACCTTTTTTTCCCCTTAATTCCAAAAGAAGTTTTGTAAGCTTAGTCAGGATAGATGCTTGCTTCTGCATGCATGTTGCCTCTGCTGTTTCTTGATAAGTGTTTGTGGGATCTATGGCTACAGTTGTGGTTAGGAATTGCTGTGATAAAGAGAAAAGGGGCCACTGACAGACAAATTTCTGTTGGTTACATTGATAATAATTTCATCAATCTTCTGCATGTAGTCATGTTGGAAGAATAGATGGACTAACATCTAGTGTTAAAAAATGTGTTGAGTGGATTTTTTCTCTCTCTGATTATTATTGATACTAACAATAAACAGCAGGAAAAAAAGCTTTGGAAAATAATTTAATACAAAGTATTCGTTAAATTGTTATTCTTCGTAATAAAATGGCTTTCCTTAAGTTGACCTCCTTTTTTTTTAATTGGACTACAACTTCTTGAATTCTCCTGATAATGTACATGCATAGATAAGTAACACTAGATTGGGGAAGGTCTCAGCAAATTAATAATTTTAATTATTAAGGAGCCTTGGTGGCGCAGCAGACTAAAGTGCTGTTAAGTAGCACTTAGCTGCCAACTGCCTGCAATTACTGCAAGTTCAAATCTCACCAGGCTCAAGGTTGACTCAGCCTTCCATCCTTCCGAGGTAGGTAAAATGAGGACCCGGATTGTGGGGGCAATAAGCTGACTTTGTATAAAAAGAACACTGCTTAGGGGGGGCCGAAAGCCCTACTAAGCAGGTATATACAAAAGTATGAAGGCTATTGCTTAATGCATTGTAAACCGCCCCGAGTCTCCGGAGAAGGGCGGCATATAAATTGAACCAATAAATAAATAAATAAAATAAAATAAATTTTAGTAGGAAAGAGAAATAAAGGGAGAAAATTAATAAGCAACCACCATTAACTCTTGGGGTAATTTTATGACACCTGGTTCATAAGTCATTTTTTAAAAAATCTAACAAATAATTGAGATATTATTAGCTAAATAAAAGTAACAGTTATGACAACACTATTAGCACCCAGATCAAATAATATGAATAGATAGTTTAGGAACATACTTTGGCCAAACTCTGCCATATCCCTATTATGGCATATAAATAACTGGGTATCAATCTTACTTTTGATACTTCTGATTTAATCTTAAGAATCTAAGTTGGTTGCTGTAAAAATGAATAGAAAGCCAATGGAGTCTCTTCTTGGGTGATATGTATCTTGAATAGGCTAAGATGGATGTAGCGGCCTCCTCCTGATAGTAATTCATCAATGTTTCCAGGACAAACAGAAATGTGCTCTCCCCTACTGTTTCCACTTAGTAACTGGTATTTAAAGATACACAAATGTGGGTTTTGCAATACTGTAAGTACATATTACATATTACCCTTGCATTCTGTTTAATTTTTTTTTTGTACTAGATTACTACCAAAGTAAAGTACTTTGTTTCTTCATAATGTTTATGGGATTGAAAGTGGGCCATGATGTTAAATTATAGTTTCTTCTGTCCTTTCATATTTCCCAAAGGATTTAATCATGGTTAAAGGTTAGCTGTAAATTTAATTGTAGTCAAAGCAAAGTTATGGCTCACTCAAAACCACAGCTATTGGCACACGTTGTGGTAACAATGAATCTCAGCTGGAAGAAGGGGAGTTTTGTTTAATTCAAAGAATGAAACTGTAAATGTTGATTTCTAGACTTGATGTTACTCTTTAATTGAAGATATTGGGAGAACACAGGCTTAATAAATACTGTATTGTTTTTCTTCAGAAACTTACAAGTATTACATTGGATGTCTTCCCCACCACCTTGAAGGAGGTGGTGGTGAGGCCTCTCCTCAAGAAGCCTTCCCTGGATCTGACAGTATTGGCTAATTATTGTCCAGTCTCCAACCTTTGCTTAGTGGCGAAGGTTGTTGAGAGTGTGGTTGCGCGACAGCTTCCCCAGTACCTGGAGGAAACGTATCTGGATCCGTTCCAGTCGTGTTTCAGGCCTGGGTACAGCACGGAAACGGCATTGGTCACGTTGGTTGATGATCTCTGGAGGGCTCGGGACAGGGGCTGCTCCTCTGTCCTGGTCCTGTTAGATCTCTCAGCGGCTTTTGATACCATCGACCATGGTATCATGCTGCACCGGTTGGAAGAGTTGGGGGTGGGAGGCACCATACTACGGTGGTTCTCCTCCTTTCTCTCTGACTGGTCACAGTCTGTGTTGACAGGGGGGCAGAGATCGACCCCGAGGCCCCTCATATGTGGGGTGCCGCAGGGATCAGTCCTCTCGCCTCTTTTGTTCAACATTTATGTAAAGCCGCTGGGCGAGATCATCCGTGGTTTCAGAGTGAAGTACCATCAGTATGCGGACGACACCCAGCTGTACATCTCCACCCCGGACCACCCCAACGATGCCCTTGAAGTGATGTCCCGGTGCCTGGAGGCCGTACGGATCTGGATGGGGAGAAACAGGCTCAGGCTTAACCCATCCAAGACCGAGTGGCTGTGGTTTCCGACGTCCTGATATAGTCAGCTGGTGCCATCGCTGACTATTGGGGGCAAATCATTGGCCCCCTCGGAAAGGGCTCGCAACTTGGGCGTCCTCCTGGATTCACGGCTGTCTTTAGAAGAGCACTTGACGGCCATGACTGGGAGGATTTTTCATCAGGTTCGCCTGATCCGCCAGTTGTGTCTCTTTCTGGATTGGGACTCCCTACTCACAGTCACTCATGCCCTCGTCACCTCTTGTCTGGACTATTGTAACGCTCTCTACATGGGGCTCCCCTTGAAGTGCACTCAGAGGCTCCAACTGGCACAGAGTGCAGCCGCGCGGGTGGTTATGGGAGCGACGTGGAGTTCCCATGTAACACCTCTCCTGCGCGAGCTGCACTGGCTCCCGGTGATCTTCCGAGTGCGCTTCAAGATTTTGCTTATCACCTTTAAAGCGCTCCATGGCTTAGGACCTGGTTATCTACGGGACCGCCTGCTACCACCAATAGCCTCCCACCGGCCAGTATGCTCCCATAGAGAGGGGCTCCTCCGGGTGCCGTCAGCCAAATGATGTCGACTGGCAGCCCCTAGGGGGAGAGCCTTCTCTGTGGGCACCTACGATTTGGAACGAGCTCCCCCCGGAGATACGGAGGATCCCGGATCTGTGCACCTTCCATCGCGCGCTTAAGACTTTTTTATTTCATCAAGCTGGCCTGGCCTAAATCTTCTCCCCTTTTTAAATGTAAATTTTAATTTGTTTTTAAATGATGGGGTATTTTAAATTTGTCTCAGCCAAATTATTTAATTCGTTTTTATTCTATTTTAAACTTTTGTATTTATGTGTTTTATATTGTGGCTGTTCACCGCCCTGAGTCCTTCGGGAGTAGGGCGGTATAGAAATTTAATAAAATAAATAAATAAATAAATAAATTTAGGGAGTGGATCAGGCTTTTCCTGTTGCAATTCCCCCCCCCCCAATTGTCTTGAAGCATTTAGAGACCACTATTCAGTATAGGAACTAGGACTGATCAGAATGGGTATTACGGTATGTGTGACAATTGCCTCTCACACAGAATACAGGATTCATGGTATTTCTTTCCTCCTCATTCTGCTTTCTATTCATTTTTGGAAAATGACATTTGTGCACTACCAATATGCTTCAGACATGTGGAACATGATTTTATTTCTAGGATGTTGCTAGAGGAAGGTGCATTGCCACTTATATAAGCAAAGAAAATCAAGTCATGATTGTTTTCTGTCAAGAAAGTTAAACTGATAGGGAGATTATAAACTGAATTGATTGTCTTTTCTGGTAAAATGGATTTTGAAATGCACTAGAGATCCACCAAACAATTATGAGAGAGAGAAATTAATTCATTTCCCTCAGTGGTTTGGTGGACAGAAAGGAATTTAGTTGTTTGTTTATTAAATCTGCATCAGGTGCATGGGAATGAAAAGACTATTCAAACTTGCACAGGTTTGCAAATCAGCAAACGAATGGATTAAATAAGCAGTTTGTGGGAATTGTTGCTACCTCCTCCATGGCTTTCCTTGCAGGTACCAGTTTGGTGCTGCAAAATATTTCGGTCTAGATTCTGTCTGGAATTGGCTATCTGTGCCCTCTCCTCCCAAAAATATGGATGTCACTGTGTGTACAGTTATGTACATTAAATTAATACTGGTTATGAATGTTGAGAATGTTTCTGCAAAATTTACTGAAATAAAGAGAAAGTGTGAGTTGTTTTACATAAATCAAATCTGAGAAACAGGATAGATGGTTTCAAAGTTAAGTGAGTTTTTAGATAACAGAGGAAAAATGATTCAAGGCAAATCCTAAGGGCTCATATCTTAGAAATAAACTCTAGAATAGCTGACTTTAAGTCATATTAGATTTCAAATTAGTTATTTTTAGACATACTGTAATAGGTTGTGCATCACTCTGGTCTCCTGGGTTAAAAAATAGCCAGGATATATTTTGCAAGCAAACTATTTGCGATGCCCTTTGCGATATAAAGTGTATGATTTGGTACACCTCATGAAAGAAGTAACTTTGAAGCTCAAGTTGAATACTGAAAAGGCATTGTATATTGAAAAAAGTATGATGTGATTAATTTGTGCTGACAAGCACAAGGGCCTGTGCTGCGGGGAAGTAAATGGCTGGCTTGAAACTTAACAATACAGTGTAAGGCTTGTTCAAGGTTTGTTTTCATGTACTTGGGTTGCAGTCCTAATGTTGTTGAATCCTTTGGATAGTTCCTATGACCAGCTATTCTCGTGCCCCTGTCTGATCTTGACTGCAGCTTTCCCATCATCAGCTAACAGCTGTGATTCTGCTGGAAAGATTAATTGCATGACTGCTAAGTAATTAAAAGTCTGTGAACACCGAACAAGGCAAAAACCTGTCATTACTTTTTCAAGGATGTATGTATTTCTAAGGGCAGTAACATCACTGTTTCAAACGTTCAGTTGTTACCTGTGCAAAGTGTACAAATGATTTTCCCCTTGTTCAGAAGTTAGACTGAGAGTGCTAGTTCCAGGAACAGGGGCACAACGTTTGCACTGCAGAATTCCACTTCTTTAGATTCATTTTGATTTTTATAGACAGAAGGATAAGGAAGGTGTTATGAAACCTCTTTGGTTCAATAACTGTAAATACTCCTCATTCCCATGTTTTTCCAGCCTCTGTGATTTCTGTAAGAAGATATACATAATGGATTGTAATGGAATTAGATTAAAACATTTATATAGGGATCTGCAGCATTGCAGAGATGAATGTCAAAGAGTAAATGCTACAGCTACCAAAATGTCTCAGAACCATAATGTTTTCAATTAAATTTGCTCTTTTTTCTGCACGCCCATGCTCAAGATAGCTATCAATAAAAAGAGCAAAATATAAAACAGATTAATTTAAATGACAGTAAAATATGATGTAAAAACATCCGCAAAACAGATGGTAACCAATCTGCCAATGTTGTGCCTGAATGGAGATACATTTGCCAAACAACCTTTTTTTTCATTTCTATAACACAATTTTGTTCTCACTTATTTGGAAGTAATGCAGGTGGCAGTTCTGATCTCAGAAAGGCTAAGGGTGGGATTGAGCTGAGATACTTTGAGGATAGGGCTGGAGGAAGCAGAAAAATATCTCAGAACAAGACTGGCAAACTACTTCCATGCTGTTGAGGTTGACCTGGGGGAGATTTTATTTTTACCTTACGTGGAAGCAATATCCAGGACATTCAGAAGAGCTTACTTCCAAGTCAATCTGAATAGGATTGCAGTCTGGGATGAATTTTCCAAGATCAAAATCAGACTGATTTCTGCATGTTTATGGTGAGGAAAAATGATGTATTTTTTCTTCCCATCAGATGGGCCATTGGCGTGTCTGCTTTTTTTCCCAGTACTTCATGATTATATTTTTGGTACTGAAGTTGTTAGATTTTTATGGATGTTTTTGCTCTGGTTGGTTTAAGCACATACATTTAGGGTTCTGTGGACTATCTGTGAAAAGGTGATGGAAGAGTTATGAGCAGTTTCTCTTCATTGTGGTGTAGTCCTGGCATATGATGTTCCAATCTATATTTAGTGCTGCCTTCCAAATCCAAAGTTGGAGATCCACTTTACTTTGATTTCCAACTTTGGTTTGAAGGTTAAATACTATTCATAATTAATGATGACATAACACGTGATGAAATGTTGTTAAAGAATTTATATACAAGAGGAAAGAGCAAGGTGAGCTGACTCAGATACGGTGAAAAATCATGATGTCAACCAACTTGTATGAATCTCAAGCTTAATGTAGACTCATCCTTTGCTGCACCAGTGAGGTTACAGAAGAATATATAGACCCACGAGCTTTACAAAGTTTTGTTTTTGTAATGTGACCTTCTGTGATTTATCTATAATAAGCTTTTAACTTGGAATGTAGTGGCCTGGAGTAGTGTTTAAAAGAAGGAAATGTTTTTAACTGAGAAGGGAAGAGGTTATATTTTTTTAAGATTTCTAAATGACCTGTGGAATTTAATTCTTAACTTTTATTATTATTATGCTTATTTGGCAACAGACTGTCTACAAGTTACATAAATGTATCATTGTAGCAGCTTGCCATTCCATCTGCTGACACATCTATCTACCCATAATTATGCTTTTGAGTTACAAAGAGAAAGAGAGAGAAAGATATTTATACAGTATGCTCTTAGTTCTACATAATATTAGTATGAAAAATAAGATTTTTGGATTTAAGAAGTTCATATTAGGTTCCTATCTCTCCAGTAGTCATGAGAACACACTTTAAAATCCTTGGAAATAAGCCATTTATGTTTTCTTGTTTAAAACATTTATACAGCCACTTAACATATCAAATTCTGGGTTGCTCCCAATCAATAATTAAAACATCAGTAATAAGGCAAAGTAACACATATGTTTACTAAAACATAAAATTAAAACCCTGGCACCAAAGTTAGGTTTCTACATTCCATCCCTCGTTAAATTGCTTATCTACCTTACCGTATCCCAGTCCTTGGGGGGGAAAAGCCAAGTCTTGTGTTTTTTGGAAGGCTGGGAAAATAAGGTCCTGTTGAACTTCATGGGGAAAAATATACACTAGTATAGGGCAGGAGCTGTCACAGAAAAGGCACACTTCCTAGTTCCCA
The DNA here is from genome assembly GCF_059756535.1 of Pantherophis guttatus. Lineage (NCBI taxonomy): Eukaryota > Metazoa > Chordata > Lepidosauria > Squamata > Colubridae > Pantherophis > Pantherophis guttatus. The sequence continues at coordinate 199,657,747 of NC_142063.1, read as the reverse complement.
TAAGATGGTAATGTTTAAGGGAAGGGACTAGCAATGTGCCCACTCTATCTGCTAAGTCAGGTAGCTGTCCCTAGGGAGATAACCTCGCAGATAACCTGGCCTTTTGTCTGGCTCCTTCCTTCCCCTTTGCCCATCAACTGCAGATTGGTAGAACTGAGATCTGACAAGCAACCCAGTATAGGTAACATTACCTTTTTAGCACTCTCTCCACTAAATTATGGAATTTCTCAAAGCTATTACTAATATGTTTTACGAAAGATAAACATTAATGGTACAAGCAAATACGCCCATGATGGGAACACATCTTAAAAAGGCATTATTGATGAAACAGAACCTCTTACCTTTGTTCACACATACTAAAATAGTCCTAAAAGATGCGGATACCTATCAACACAGGAGTTCACAGTTTTTATTTATTTAGCATATGCTAAATACAGGGACTTATAATAGTTCAAATGTTAATGTTCAGTCCACCCAGCCATTCAAGGACAGGGTGCTCTATGTCAAAAAAATTAAACATTGGGCTTTCACAATCTATTTCAGTCCATTGGTGATTTGTGCTGCTTTATTTTCTTCCTCCCCCAACCACAATGTTTTGTTACTACTAATTAGGAACATTGATTAAACTTCCAGTTCCGAATATAACCTTTTTTTTAATTTGTCATCTGTAGATAATAAGTACAAATAACATATGCTTATCAAACAATGTCTTACTTTAAAGTAATTCAAAAGCATTCCATTTTTTTCATTTGTCTTTTCTAAGCCAATTTTGTAGGGTGTTTTTGGGGTCTGCCAGGCAGATTAATTTAAATGAATGAATGTGAACAAAAGAACTTGTTTCCCAGGGGAACAAAGCATTAGTTTGCTTCTCTAGGCACATTTTGCCTTCTCCTGAGAATCCAATACCCTGAAGAATTAACTGTTGTAGCCTTCTGTCTCTGAGGAGCAGCGTATTTTACTGAAGGCTGAAAGTTACATAAAACACATGGCTACAATTAGTCAGGATGTTTTTATTCAGTTTATCAGTAGTTATAAAGATGAAGTATTTAAAGGTCTTTAGCATATTGGTCCTAGGTATAAATATACACTGAATGGGATTGCAAAGCCTGGAAATGGTAAGAACATTCCAGAAAGATCCCTCATAACTGTTTGTGGCTGTTGTAAGATCCTAGAAACTATTTTTAGATGACAGTCAACTCCAGCTGCCACATCAGTCCATGGTTTGAAGTATCCATAGAGCAAATATAAAATAAAATAATTATAGTTAAAACTTGTAGGTAGCTAGTGACTCACCTAACTCATTTGTTGGTTTTCATTTCTCAGCTGATCAACACCATCAGTTTTAGCTGTGTTCCAGGGCAAACCAATGAAGTATTTTGTAGATCGTAATTTAATATGCTTTGTCCGAATCCACAAGCATATTCTTCTTCAAAAATTCTGATTTCATGTGAATGATTAAGCTTTTTGGGGCTTGGTGTGACATTTCAACTGAATTAAAAAGTACATGGAGAAGAATAGTGTATTGCTTCTGTATCTGATTGTGGCTAAATCAAGTGTAACTTTGTGTATCATTTAGAATCTCCTATTCCGTTGACTTGCAAATTAAGTACGGATCCTAAAACAAGGCAATCTGTTTGCTGGACAAACAGGCGACCTACTTTATGACTTTATTTTCTTCATTTCATTGCAGAATCAGAAACAACATGAAAATCCAGCTTTTCCTCTTTGCTTTTATAATGGATGTGTCTTTGCAGGTGTACACATATGCACATATACACAGCGCTGTACAGAAGTGTCATTTATTCTTGATATGGTTTTATAAGTATATTATTGTTCTTGGTGTTTGCATAAAGTTTTAATTTTAACCCACTTCCTGCAATTTTTTTTTTTAAATATATAAAGGACAAAACAACGGTGCTTTGATTCTTTTTATTCCCTTTTGTTTTTTAAAATCAATCTATCTTTGTTTCCAGGGAGGCAAATAAAAATGAGACTTTAAACTCTCACTAACAGAAAACAATGAAGAGTTTTCTGGAACCTTACAGACAATTATTATTGCATAAGTTTTTGTGGATCATAGTCTGCATTATCAAATTCATGAAATATTACAAAAGTATTCAAAATTGTCCTGTTGATGATGGTCATTAATAAAAGAGTAGCTAGCCATAACAGAGGCCTTCTTTTCTTGAGGTACTGTTAACACATGTAAGGTGATTAAAATGTTGGTCTATCATACTTTTCACTCTTTCTCACTTCTTCTTTTATTTTCCCCTCCTGCCATTCTTCTCCACATTTCTCAAATCTGCACTGATAAAGTGGCATATTCTCCACAAAGATCTACCAACTGAGACAATCACTAAGTCTCTGAGGTGTCACAAGACTTGGTTGTTTTATTTAAATAGTTATGGAGCTTAGCTATTATGGATGGATTGTTATTGCTTTTTGCAATGTTTATGTTACATTTCAATTAGCAGATACTCTTTTCTTTCAGCTCAGGCTCCTCTGTCTTTCAAGACAAGGGTTGAATCTTTCTTTTGCTGCAATTGAGAACCTGAAGAAAATAGCGGCATGAGCCAAGCAAAAAGGAATGTGTGGGGAAATTGATTTTATTAAACAGAAAAACAAAAGTTCTAAGAAGTTGTCACAATTTGTGGTGATTCTTCATCAAAGAAATACCTTAGAAACTATTTTCTCTTGCTCAAAAGTAAATTGTTGTCCCTAGCTGCCGTAAAATATAAAGAACAATAAGCAAAAGGATTAAGAAGCTTCACAGTGAGCAAAAGATATGCAGTAATGTAAAAGAAAGGTATGTGGTGGCTCAGTGGCTAAGATGCTGAGCTTGTCGATTGAAAGGTCAGCAGTTCAGTGGTTCGAATCCCTAGTGCCGTGTAATGGGGTGAGCTTCAGTTACTTGTCCCAGCTTCTGCCAACCTTGCAGTTCGAAAGCACATAAAAAAGTGCAAGTAGAAAAATAGGGACCACCTTTGGTGGGAAGGTAACAGCATTCTGTACGCCTTTGATGTTTAGTCATGCTGGCCACATGACCACGGGAACATCTTCGGACAGCACTGGCTCTTCAGCTTTGAAACGGAGATGAGCACCGCCTCCTAGAGTCGGGAACGATTAGCACATAACAGTATGTGCGAGGGGAACCTTTACCTTTACCTTTAATGTAAAAGAAGTTCAATCTGTGAAATTAAAATATGGGAAGATCAGGACTAGCAAATTAATTTATTTATAGAGTGCATAGCTGTAAAGGGAGGAATTGACTGCTTTGTAGAAAATGTCACAAGACAATGAAGCATGAGGATGTAAGTGATGTTCTGCTTTTGGGAATCTAGCTGAATTTTGTGGCAACAAAAGGCAGGATTGAGCAGGCATTTGGTCTGAGCAGTAAAACAGCTTATTGAGTTGAGCCAGAATCATGGATCACCTGGACCCAAGTTGTATCTGAATGTTGTAATAACCACAGTTACCTGATGTCTCACTGAGCTTAATGGGTTTACATCTGAATCAATGTTTTTATGATTGTTTCATTAGTGAAAAAATATTGGTGCATTGGTATGTCTAAGCTGCCAAAACTTTAATTCCAGGTTCTGTTTATAGAATTAAAGGAAAACAAGGTTGCTGCATGAACATTGTAGGTATTTTATGCTGTTTACTTTCCATCCTTTTCCATGAGGCTCTCACAGATTGTTTCGGGATATGTTGCTCAGCAGTTCCAATCCGTTGGAATCTTCTGGGGTTTGAACTTTGAAACAAGCTGTTAATGTTACCTAAATACAAAATTGGATTTTAAGATGGTGACTTTATCATTCAATTTTAAATTATATAAAATACTATAAAAATGTGAGGGGTGTGCATGTCAGAATTTTAGTATAATGTCCAGCACACTAAATAATATCCAGAATTATATTGTGGGAGTGGGTGGGAAGCTGCTTTAAAATAAGATTATGATGTTCTTATGTCCCATTTAATAAGAGCTGGTAGTTTCTTACTACAATATTCCCTTGGGTTGGCTGACCAGGATTCAATAATTCAAAAGTTACTTAGTGCAAGTAGTTTTGAAAACCTATTTTTAAAATTTCTTGTTAAATAAAAATGTGGTGTGTTTTTTTTTTTTTAAAAAAAATCTTAATTGCTGAGCTGCAGGGTTAGTGCTGTGCTGGTCTCTCTTTAGCCCAAAGCTGCTGGCTATAATGTTGGAACATGTTTGTAAGGAACAGACATTAACTCTAAGAAAATCCCTAGATTGTACCAAGAGAAATCCTGTACACATAAGCACACAGGTATCTCCACTGCTAGTGCTATTAATTAAGAACTCTAAAGGTATGGAGTACAAAATGTATTCAAGGCAAATATTTTATTGCATGGTGCCCACCAACTCTTAAGCAAGTAATTAAGAATTGCTTAGAATGCAAAAAGAGATGAAAATTGTTTTTCCTTTTATCTCCAAAGTCAAGCAAGTTTTAATTATTTTTATCTTTATTTACATTACTGTAATTGTCTGGAGAGATTTATTTTAAAGATTTCCATGTTGATTATTTTAGAAGCAACCTCATTTGTTCAAGGTTAGGCAAAGCTTTCTTCCCTCATAGTTCATCTGCTACCTTGTATGACACAACGTGATGCTTTCTGAAAGTTTTGCTGGAAGTTGCTTGCTTTTCTGTGTGAATAAAAAATATGAAACCATAGTGTTGAATGAGGATACAAGTAAAAAAAGCTTTTTCATTAGTATAAGCTGCAGAAAGTAAGCAACTGGCAAACCAAGAGATAGGCATACCTTGGCTGAGCTTTTCCACTTTTATGAAAATGCAAATGCATGGTTATATATCCAGCAATTATTGCCAGATATTAGACAAATGAGTATCAAAACAGTTGTAAATATTTGGTAAGTATTTCTCTAATATGGGAAATATGAAGATGTTCTTTTTAGAAAAATATTTCTATTGGAAATATTTCGTGGAACAACCACGACACATATATTCTTAAGAACTTTTGGTGGGAAATGTTTTGTCTTGACAAAGAACTAAAGATAGCTCTTGCTTTGCGAAGAGGGCACAGCAATTCGTTTACTTGCTGTTTAAACCCATACTGTATCACCTACTATCCCATTTTAGAAATCCTTGTCAAATGTTACACTAAGCCCATTTGTACCATGAAGGCTAGAGTCATTTCCGGATAAAAGCATGAATTTTCTTTGTATTTATACAGTTGACTAGCTGTGACCATTGGAAGATATTTGAGGAATTACAGTAATGGGATTTTATTCTGAAAAATAAATGATGCAGGAATTGAATCCCAATTTAGAAATATCTTGTGGAATGTCATTTGGTATATGAAGTGTTACAGTTAGGATAAATGGATACCAGAGCATTCCTGATTTATCTACTTTCTGGTCCACTTATCTGTCCTGTGGTAGTGAAATTTTGTGACCCTTTTTTTGCATACATCTAACTGGAAGCTGGATTTTTTTTTTTTTAGGTAACATATGCGTTTGCATTCATTGCTTAATCCTTCTTATGCATTAAACGTCTGAGTTTGATTATTGATCAGAAGAATATGGTTAATTACTTTCAGAAAAATAAATGGTGACTTGGAAAAAATATAGAATGAATAATTTCTCCCTACTTCCTTACTGCATATTTTTTCAATATGTTGGTGGAATTTACAAAGTAGAAGCCGAAGTAATATTGATAGCATATGATTTTTGGATTATATGCAAGTGTTACATATTCTTGCCTAGAAAGAATCCACACTTTTAATACAAAAACATGATACAGTTTAATCTTTATTTATGAAAGTGCAACAGCTGGACATGAATAAATGCATTTCAACTCAGATGGATGATGTGACAGAATAGTTCCACCTCTTTGTGTTGAGTGTGGCTTACATTTTAGAGATACGGTATTTAAAGATTGGAGTCATTTTCCCCCCTTCTCCAGCATGTTCATGCTTGATTTGCTTCTTGTAGCATGTTACAGAAATTGCATCTGCTCCCAAAGAGGTACAGAATTGAACAGGAAATGAAATGCTTCTGATGCCTAAATGTGCAAAATAGAGTTCTCCGAGTGACTTGAGCTAGGTTCTTCAAAACTGGCTGATATAATTCAACTCATTTACTCCATAGATCCCAGTCTATCTGCCGCTTACCCATATGTCCAGATCCAATATACTCCTGCCAGATTCATTTGGGATCATATGCTCTGTGCCTTTCCCTGCATAAGTGATGAAGCTGGAGGCTTTTTTTTTTTTTAGCCCAAGATACAGATTTGATTATGTTTCCTGGCTGAATTTCCAAAGTGCGGGTTAGTAGCTGATTTCATTAACCAAATGAATAGAAGTCTTTCCATTGTCGCTCACCTCCCCTTCCATTCTTGCCATCTCTGACTGTATTTCTCGTTATTACTTGCTTCCAGTGCCCTGGATTGTTGACAATTGATCTACATGCTTTGTCAAATGAACTTGACAAAGGGGGAGATCATGATGTCAATAGGTGATTGCAGGTTCTTAACTGAATGGCTTTGCTTGGGTCTGCTTTTTTTCACAGAAATTATGAAGCACAGATATGATAACATTTCTTTCCTCTGTCTTCCATTCCACACGTCACATCTGCTTCTATAGTATTCGACAGGAAAAGTGGGAAAGGAAGATCCTGAGCATATGCAATATTCAGTTTGGTCTAGTGGTTAAGGCACCAGGCTAGAAACAGGCAAAAATCTGTTTTGGGCCAGACACTCTCAGCCCAACCCACCTCACAGGGTTGTTGTTGGGGGAAAATAGAAGAAGTATTAGATATGACAGTCTTAAGTTATTTATAAAAAATTAATAAAGGCAGGATAACAATTCTAAAAAAAAAATCTAAAAATTTAGCATTTTAAAATACTTAAATTACAACATTGGAGGAATGTATTTTGCTTCTGGTGACTGAAATTTATCCTCAATCGCAGATAAGGGTTCATATTTTTCTTCAAATTAACGGTATGTTTTGAAATACAAGTGATTTAAACTAGTATCAATATTTATGTGTATGTGTATGTGTAATCGGTTACTTTCAGCATTATTATGGTTGGTCACACAATCAGCCAGATTTTAGATTGCATTTGGCATTTTTAATCCACTCATCAAGTCCTTCCCAAAGGACCAGGGATAAGAAAATGTTGTCTAGGATAGTGTTTAAAGGTATTGTCGCAGGATGTAAGCTGTTCCAAGGAAAGCTCCCTTTTGAAATTGACTGAGAATCATTTTGTCAATGCTGCTGGCATTCAAATGGTGTTCCAAATGTTTTGGAATTGCACCCAAGGCACCTATTGCTATTGTTCCTATCTTGACTTAATTTAGCCATAGCTGTTCTACTTCTATTTGCAGGTCTTTGCATTTTGTGATTTTCTCCAGTTCTTTTTCTTTTGTTCTAACATCTCCGAGTATTGCAATGGCCACTATCCAGACTTTTTTCTTCTTCTTATCAACAACAGTTATGTCTGGGGTGTTATGTGGCATGTGCTTGTCTGTTTCAACTCAAGTCCCAGAGCACCACAAACAACAGCAGGACAAAGTAGCAATAATGGTATATTGGATTATCTGCAAGAAATACCATTTGCCTGCAAACAAGAACTGCTGGGATCACAAAATAGACAAAGTAATAGAAAACAAAGAAACTAAAGTGCTCTGGATTTCACCATTATTATTATTTTCTTCTGAAGAATATTCAGCAAATGGTGGTAATGTAGCATTAATTCAAGCTTTATCCAAAGCCTAAGTAGCCCAAGTACCATTCTAATACTTATGTAGTTCTGAGCAAAGGTATAATGTCTAATTGTGAAGTGAAATAATTCTAATTTTTAAAGAACCTTTTAAAGTAGTATTCTCTTAGTGAAGTTTCTAATACTCCAGTAATTATGGGGAAATTTTTGCTGACTCACTTTATAATCTCTGTTGTTAATTCTCAATATTTTAGAAACTTTTCCAATTCCTTTTAAACTACTTTTCTGTCATGTGATAGTGACACATGTATTATGATGCTTGGGTGTGTTGTGTTCTAGATGTTGCTAGTATTTTTTCCTTGTGCTGACATACGGCAGTTATTCTGGAACATTTTTTCAACATTATGATTCTATGAATAGTCTGGGCCATCAATTCCATCTTTTTTCATAAATTCCAATGCATCATTTTTGCCACACAACTATGTCTTTCTATAATTTATCTGGGTAATGGTGTCATAGCTGTTTATTAGTGGTCAACAATCTAATGTTTCCCTTTGCATAATTTACATTTGCTAGTGTTTCTAGTTCCTTTATATTTCATTTTTATGGCATTTGTCAGTAGTGCCAGTTCTTGTGATGTAAATATTAATCCTTCCATTTCCTTCTTGAGGGATCCAATCTGAAGCCATTGCCAAGTTTTGTTACAATTTCCTTTAAAGCACTGGCCATGAAGAGGTTTGCTATTATATTTTTACTCTGCCTTTTTTATATTTTGTTCAATTTAAGGTGTCAAACATGGCTAATATTCCTGCCTCATATTTTCCTCACAACTGTTTAGTTCTATATTCCACTGTTGATTCTGTCACATTCAAATAATTTTCCTTGCAGATATTTATTAATAACACCTCTTTTATATATTCATTTAGATATACAATTTCATTCTCCACTGTTCATTCCTCACTTCACTTGTAACAAACCATGACCAACCAATTTTCCTTGTTAAATACAAATGATCTTATTGGGTGTAATGCATGATGTAGTGTCATAAATTTTCAGATCTTTCTAACTAAAGCAATTAGTTCAGCTTATGTCCAACCAACAATATCTGTTGTATAGTATGTTATTATAGGGGGATTCCAGGTATTAATGGCTTTGACTGTGTTATCTTTACTCAGTTTGATTTTAGAACCTTTCTAACTCATTTGTCATATTGCCTTCTTCATTTGAGTGTGCAAAATATGGTTTGTTTCTAAAATAGCCGAATTATACCTTTCCTTCGTTACCAATGCTTTGATTTGCGGGCGAATCAGTATGTACGTTCCATCTGAGTACTCAATTTCCCCCTTTTAATGCCAGCATAGCAATTTATCGATTCCAAATTTCATCTTAATGTCAACACTAAAGATCCCAACTGTTTTTAAAAGTGTATTTCTATAGATTATTTTGCATCTAGTTTCTAATCATCCATGTGGAACAAATATGAAACTTTTGTCCTTGTTTATTTCATTGCCCAATGGCATTTTATTCAAAATTATCAGCAGTGGAATAAGAGCTGTATTAAAAAGGAATGCGAGCAAAAAGTCGTCTTGTAAATTCCTTTCTAATTTTGATTTCTCCAAGTTTTTCTGGCATCTATGCTATTTTCCAGTTTTCGACTGTATTATTTTAAAATGTTATATTTTAAAATTAATTCCAAAAATGCTCAAGCATGTCTTAATTCATCTATGGAATAGTGAATTAAATCTTTTTTTTTTTGTAATCAGGTCAAGCTAAATAAAGATTCGTTTTACTGGGGTTTTTTTGCATTTTTAAGCATTGTCTTTTTTTTATATATATTCTTTTATAACGGAAAAATTTAATAAAGTGTATTTTAAGCATTGTCTTATCAATCAACAATTGTTTGGATTTTTGAAATTTCCTTTTTGCTTTTTGTGTATGTTTAATTGTTCAATTGTTTGTAGATGTTACTGGCAATTTACTTTTGTTAACTTACATGTTGTAGGATTGGATGAAAAATATTGGTTGTTGTTTCTTTGGTTTTGTCTTTCAGGATTGGAAATGTTCAGTTTATGGTTCTTTATGAATCCTTGCTGTAATATTTGAAATGATTCATAAATCAAAAATGTAAAATGGACAAATGTTTTAGCCGAAATTCCCCCCTGCCTCCCAAAAAAAATCTCGGTGTACTTCCCTCCCCTGATTGCATTGCTTTTTTAAACTTATTTTTATTTTCCCATTTTTCAGTTTTTTAAAAAAATATTGCAGACTAGAAATATGTTTGAACTTTATTTTCCAGTTTAATTTTCCACTTTAACACCAGATCTTCGCTTTGGTGGCTTGCTTTTAATCTATAATGCATTTCTATTGTTATTGCATTTATGAGGCTTATTTGAGATTATTAGTCTCTTTGATTATTTTCATCACAATTGAGCAGCCCTATTTGCATCATGCAAAATTTTGTTTAAATTTTTTTTAGTAGATTTTAAAGGAGATCATCTCAAATTATTGTTGATAGTCAAATAAAAATAATTAGTTCATTATTTTGAATAGAGTTCATTATTTTAATTGGCTTCATCCAAATGGGTGTTTATGTTTATTTGTTCTTTTGTAGCTTTTGCAGCCCATTTTTCTTTTTCAGTTTCAAATCTTTTGTTTGCATGTTTTTAAAATGGTTGTTCCAACCCATTAAGGCAAGTATTTGGAAATGGCTTCTGTGTATGAAACAACTCTGATACATGAGTCGTTATTAGTGCTATTTGATTCCAGAAATTTTATTTTTCAAATTTCATACCTTAGAAAGCATAGTTCAGTGGGTTTGATTCCCAATAGATTTCACAATTTCTTCATTTTTCAATGATTTCTTTCCAGGACTTTTGTGTTTTCTTGTCATGGTTGCTTAGAGAGGCAACAAGCCCTATATTTGACTTCTCACTCAATACCTGGAAACTAGAGCACTGGTTTTCCAGGTTTCACTATTTAGAATTATAACGATAATTGTACAGATTAAATACAGGTAATTCTCAATTTACAACAGTTTGTTTAGTGACTGTTCAAACTTACAATGACACTGAGGGACTTCCGGTGGCACCGCAGGCGCCGAAGACGCTCCTTTGTGAGCGCCAGCCCCGCGATCGCGTAAAGCCGCTAGAACAGCGCAATTCGGCTGTCTAGCAGCTTGGAAACTTTCTCCCCGGAAAAAAGGGAGGAAGAGAGCAGATGGGTGCAGGTAGAGCTCCCCAAGTGGCCCAGGAACAATTCTGGGGCTTGAAGGGTGAGAGCTCCCTGGAAGCCCGACAGAACTCCGGATCCGGGACGTTTCTGCTTTAAACAGAAGAAGACGCGGCGACCACCCCTGCAAACAACGCTTTGAATTAAACATTGGATTTGGAAGCAGGCTGAGCAAACTCAGGAGAGATCAGATTTGCAAGTACTAAACTTTAACTCCAAATGTGTATTACTTCCTTCTGAGTTACTAAGGGGAGAAAGTGAAACCAAGATGGCGATTGAGCTTTAATGGGGCGTGAAAGTGAAAGTTAAAAAGGAAAGTTTCGTTTAGCGCTGGCAGCCCCTGTCTAAAATTAGAGATCCTTGCTTTGAAAAGAAGATTAAAGGCTAAAAAGACTATAGCAGTGTTTTTTTTAAAAAAGGATTGATATTATTTAAAGACTGGAAATTTTTGGATCTGGTGGATTTGTTGTTCTGGTTGCTAAATAAATTCAAATTGGAAACTAAAAATGGCTTCAAAACAAATAAAGACTATTGTCCCTAAAAGTCCTGGATGCTCGCCAGCTCAAACGTCCAAATTGCAATCTCTCTCTGTTCCAACGGAACCACCAATATTAACACTTGAAATGTTGCAAGAAGCCCTTAAAACACAAGTCTCTGTTACAGAAAAAAAAATTACTTCGGTGTTTGAGGATAAAATCCGAGATGTAGCTGAGGAGATGGCTCAAATTAAAGAGTTCATTCAAAATTGAAACCAGGAAATTAGAGAAGATATTGTCATGGCAGTCCAAGGTCTGGCAGGCCATATTGAAGCAATAGATGAAAAAGTGGAAGAAATTAAGCAGTCTAATGAGAATTTGGAAAATAAAATGGGAGAGGTTCAGAATAAGATGGAAAGAGCAGAGGCCAATGTAATAATGATACAATATAGAGATATGGAATTTGCTTTGAGAATAAGAGGCCTCAAGGAAAATAAGCAAGAGAATTTGAGAGAGATTTTTTCAGAAGCATTTGCACAGATAATGGGAGATCAAAAAGCAAATCTTGAATGGCAAATTGACAAAATCTACCGTGTCAATTCATGAGTTGCCAGACAGAAACATCTACCAAGAGACATTGTCGCCTATTTTACAACAAGGAAAATACGCAACGAAATCCTACAAGTCACTTTTAAAAATAAACTTCAAATGCAGGGGCAGGAGGTTTTAATACTGAAAGAAATCCCCCCCA